>NC_092211.1:83287660-83306912 GCF_043381705.1 Parasteatoda tepidariorum
AACATGGGCTGTGAAGGAGGTCTTATGGACTCAGCTTTCCAATACATCAAGCAGAACAAAGGAATCGATACTGAAGCATCCTACCCATACACAGCTGAGGTAAAACTTCTCTTCAATTTGTAAAAAAAGCACCTAAACAGTATTATTTTGAAGCTGTTGAAACGATATTCACTGTATAATGCCATAAGCAAAAAAAAAGCACTAATTGTAAATGCTTGTATTTGTTAGTGCCTACTATTTAACTTTACGAATTACGGTAAAAAGCATCGGCATTCAGGTTGCCGGCATTTTTTTACTGCAAAATGCCCTTCTGTTAAGGAGCAAAATTTTTTATATATCTTAATTTTTACAGTAATTCATTGAATTACTCTAACTAATTAATTACTACGATAAAAATCATGATATATTTTACGGTAAAAATTGATTTTACGTTTTTACGCTATTTAAAACAAGGTAGTATCTGTTTTAAGAAGTATCATAGGTTCATGGGAGTTACATTTTCTTTGTGAGTTAATTACGTATATTTTTTTCTCTTTATATTTTATTTATTGTAGAAAGAATGAAGTACTCGATTGGAATGTAGACGTTTTGTATTCGACTCAAAGTAGATTTACAATATCCTGAACAAAATTCATAATTTTATAAAATAAATTAATTTGCATTTCGAAAATATTTTAATAAATATAATTTAAAAAATATAACTTTTATAAATTCATAACTTATTATATTTTTTTTTCGTGGACAAAACGTTGTATTGCTTTTCAAATTTTTGGACTTTTTATAATTATAGTAATATTTAGACAGGATTTTTTTTAAATTTTCGGTTGATGCAAGGACAGCTATCACAAATTTCTAAAATAATGTTAAAAAATGTGATTTAGGCATGTATAAATTTACGTATTTATTTTTTAGGATGGTCCCAAATGTCTTTTCAAGAAAACCAATGTTGGAGCAACTGTTACTGGATATGTTGATATTCCTACCGGAGATGAGAACGCTCTTAAAACAGCTGTTGCCACCGTTGGACCCGTTTCTGTAGCCATTGATGCAAGCAACTTTAGCTTCCAGCTCTATCAGTACGTATAGAATAAATGTTATTATTTTAAAATAAATTTCTATTTTTCGTATTACTCTATTGAAAAAAAGAAGAAGGAAAAGGTTAAAATTGTCACCTTGAATCTTTTTAGATTTTAAACGAAAAATAATTTAGGTACTAAAAAAATAATTTATTTAATTTTTATGTCTGATTATTTTCTTTTCGTTGATAGAATTAATTGTCTCCTTTACATAATTTTAAAATCTTTGCAAACAGTCAATATCAAATTGTTCAAAATATTTTTCACTTGTAATATGAGCAAGTTAGTTTTCAGAGAAAGCTCAAAAATATTTATAATTTCACTTAGAAAGAAATTACTTTTATCAAAAAAATAAATATTGCGACTTACAACAAAGCGTCTTTAAATAATCTTTGATCTAAAATTGCACATTTTTAAAAAAAACTGTATTTGAGAAATTTTGGTTTTTCACGGGAAATTTTATATTGCAAAAGCAAATTTTTAAAATACAATTATACTTTATTTTTAGGTTTACTTTTAAGAGAATAAAATGATAATAAAAAAAATTAAGTGATAAATCAAGGCATATAGTATAGTATACAAAATATTTTTCTAGTTCTCTCAAAGGAAAAAAAGATGAAAACTCTAAGGTTCAAATACATTAGAAAAATTTGAAATGCATACTACATTTTTTAATTTAAAATTGTTCATTGATACAAAAGATTAATGATTAATATTGAGTCATTAGCATTCTTTGATTCCAAAGAAAGCATAATATTTTTATTTCTAAATTATCTATGCGTCCAACTAAATCATAAGCATAGTCTCACACAATAAACGTAAATTACATTTAAATTGTATAAATAGAACAGTTAATTCTTGATACTAATTGGATTTATATCTAAGTTTGTACCAGTGTTAGGTTACTGTTAAATTTTGCAATTTTATAAATAATTTCAGAAATCGCATTGCTTAATGGTTAAATAATTTAGTGGTTAATTTTAATTTGTGTTCCAGAGATGGAATTTATGATGAATCCAGCTGCAGCACTTCTCAATTGGATCACGGTGTTTTGGCTATTGGTTACGGAACTGAAGATGGACAGGACTATTGGCTGGTGAAGAACAGGTAATAAAAGTTTCAAAACTTCTTTTAAATATAAGAATAAAAATTATAAATAAGTTCGAAACTTATTTATCTATTACTTTAAAATGAATAGTAAAATAAGTAATTAGTAAGCAATTAATATTTGTATGAAGGACTTTTGATTATAAGAGGGAAATTTAACTAGTAACGTATGAACAATAAACGTATAATACTGTTCACGTAATGTTAAAATATTACAAATGAAAAATATCCAAATTATATCTCTTTCCTTAATTTTATTTGATATTTGAAAAAGTATATTCAACATAAATCCATTAGTGTTTTTATTAATTAAAAAGTTAGATGGGCTTATAAACAATCCAATTTCTAGTACAAAAAAAACATCATTTCGGTAATAAAAACCAAAGTACACGGTATTTAAACCATTCATTATATAATAATTCCGTTCATGTAGTATCGGTTTACTGGAAATTTTGATTTACATAGTTATAGTTTTTATTACCACACATTTAGTGAAAAGATACAAATTGAAAAGTAAATTTAGCCAAATAAATGGTTTTTACGCCATGCTCTGAGAGTATCATGACAAAATTACCAAATTTTACCACATTTTATTATATATTTATACAAATTTTCTTATTAATTTTACCTAAATCATTACCAAGCGCTTCCGTGAAAACTGCAAAGCAGTTTGGTGTTCCCATAGAGCCAGAAACACGGTAAATTTTACTATATTCTGGTAATTTTGACCATACCCTTTTTCTCAGTGTATAAATTTTCACATAAGTTTCTTTATAAATAAATACATTATTCAAAGATGTAGTATAATTTACTTACCTTTTGATACTATATTTATTTTTTAAAAAAAATTGCAATTAATGCAATGTTTTAAAGGCATATCTAAAGTGTTAATTAAAAATTTTAATTTCTTATTTTGCTTAGGTTTTATTTTGTGCAAAATATATCAAGTTTTATTCTTTATTTTCGTATTATAAAAAAATATGTATCAAATTCTAACTCTGTAACTATTTTTCATAGATATTTCTTTCTTATGTTTCAATTTAATATATATTTCAATTTATATATATTTAATAATATTTTCTTTTTCATATTTCAGTTGGGGAACTACTTGGGGTATCCAAGGGTACATCAAAATGTCCAGAAACAAAGGCAACCAATGCGGAATTGCAACACAAGCCAGCTACCCACTCGTTTAAACTGTGATAAACTTTACATGACTTTACACGGAATTGTTTGCTTGTATTGTGCATTGTTTGTTTGTATTGTCGTTGTAATTAATTTTTGTATGTGCAGAAAAAGGGATGAGAGATTGATTTGATGAAGAAAAAGTTGGAAAAAAGATCTTATAATTGTTAAAATAATATTGTGTATGTTTTAAAATAAAATATTTTATGTTCTTAAATGAATGTTGTTTTCTAAAGAATTAATACACACTGAATTTCTTAAAAAAAAGCTGTTTGTAATTTATTTAGGGATTAAAAACAGTTTGAAAAGTCTTTTATGTCACGGGTGATCTAGACTTAGACTGCTGTTAGATTATTTCAAATTTTTTCCCAGTAGCTCATTATCGGGTTTACAAAGAATTTTTTTAAAACTACAGGAGAGTTCGAGGCAGACAACGGCTATAGTTTCGCAGTCATTTTCTCTAAACAGATTTTTATTTTATAATTAATAATTCTGCCATTAAAACATTCCAATTTTGTTGTTGTATTATTCTTGGTTCCACAGATTTAATTTCCGATTCGACTGGTATACAATTTAAACTTCAAGGGTTTAATCTTTCACCATTGCAACTTCATTGACAAATTTGTTTTTGAAATTTCTTTTTAAATTTTAATTATTATGAAAACTCTTGAAATATTTTTCTCTAAGGAAAATTGAATAATGTGAAAAGTTAACATTGAATGCTTATTTACATTTTCATTACCGTTATTCTGTATATTTTGTTGCATACTTCCTATAAAATTTATAATGAAAGTAAATATAACTTGCTAAAAAGTAAATATAACTTATTTACCATTTAAATAAACATCGTCTTAATAAATGTTGCAAAACTTTTAACTTATAAACTTTAACTATGAGTAGTAAATAAAATTAGGAATTTTAAAATAAAAGAAAATAATATCAGGAAAGAATGCTGAATAAATATTACAGGAAAATATATTCAAATGAGGGATAATTTTGTAGAGATCGAGTACGAGTTTTTTTTCGTAATTTTATAGTGGATCGTATTTGGCATATAAAAAAGAAATTTGATTTAAATATCTTAAAAATTTAAAAAGTTTGAAGCAATTTTTGAACTTTTCAAACGAAAGCTCAAAACATTCAAGGGTGTTCCACAAATTTTATTTTGTATCATAAGATAAAATTTAATAACAAATTATAATACTTTACAATTATCGCCGGAAACTAAACTACTTGGTATAGAGAATATGCAAATGGAATGGGGATGGTATGGAGATGGTATCGAGAAAAAAATATACAAAAAAAAACATACTTTTATGGGAGATGATCCTCCAGAATGCGGGTCTCATTTTTAATAAATCTTGTTTTATAGTGTAAGATGAAGTTTGTAGATATCCCCTTATCGCTGAGCTTTCTCTTAAAATGTACAAAAACTAATTAGAAAATTGCTTGACTCTTTTTAAATTTTTAAGATATTCAAATAAAGCTTTAATCATTAGTGGCCAAATATGAAAATTGCCCTACAAAATTATAAAAAAACGTTATTAAATTTTTCCAGCTTATATACTCTTATCTTGCGTAGTTTTTAAAGGAATTTTTCAAAATTTTAAATCGACATTTTTATAACTAAATTTAAATTTTGTTTAATTCTATTGAATATTTATGAAGTTATTGCAAAGAAACTTAAAACAAAAAAATTAACTTTCTGTAAAAATCTCTATATTCTTATTCATATTTACTCTAGGGTTATTAAAAATAACAACTAAAGTAATTGATACAAGTTAAAAGGGTTTTGCTTGATTTTCTGGGACAGGGTGTTCAAAAATGCTTGTTTTATTTCGTAATTTATTGTAGGTTTTCAAAACCTCTTAAAACTTTAAGTCTTATTGCAAAGTATGAAAAATCACGTGAAATAAACACCTCAAAGTTACAAAATATAATTTGTAGTATTTCTAGAAAAATTTATAAAATTGTGAAAAACTGAAAATGTATCTTCCGTAGTTGTAGGGTAGTGTATAAAGAACTAGTTTTGTTAAGTTTTTGTGTTCCTATTTAAAGTATCATTAAAAGTATTGTGTACAAAAAAAGCTTGCTAAATTATTTTACAACATTAAATATTTTTATTTCTTTATTAGATGTTAGTATTTAGAAAGTTACATGTTTAATTGAGAAGTAAAATACTAAGTAGGGCTTCTACAGTCTTAGAAATTTTTCAGAAAAAGTAGATAAATAAAAATTTATTTTAATTTATTTTATTACCACGCTCAAACAAAACAGTCAAGTAACCATAAAAAAAGGTATTCAAACTGCTAACTTCATAAACCATTTATAAAGTCCTTTTATCTAATAGGGTTAGAATATCAGAATTTTACCACATCAACTAGGCCCACCTAATAAAGACACTCAGTTCTTTGCATCTGGGTAATATTATAGCCGAGAGGGTTAATTGGTCAATCTCATGACCGACAGAATAGGGGTTCCCAGCGTTGAAGCCTCAATATTTCTTCCATTCTCTTTCACACACGAAAAGTTTCCAGTGTCCTGCACTCCTCTTCCCCCCTAATTTGTGACCCTGGGATATCAGAATACGATACTCTTATTCACTCCTAGATGACAGAACCATAAAGCTGCATAATAACCTTAATGTCCTCGAACTGTAATGCCCTGTTGAATTTCTTTTTTACGGTTTTGAAACTATGCTAGTTGTAAATAGTTAAGAAGCCGTAACTGCATAGTTTTGCACTTATGTTTTTTTTAAAAACTGAACTAGTTATAAACGGTTTTAAAACCGTAAAGGTAAGAAAAGTTCCATACCATAATTTACCGTAACATTAAGGTTAAGTAGATGGACAGAGTGTTGCCTGTTATTTTACCGTAGTTTCAGAAGGAAATCTTAACTGTGTAAAGCTCAGTTACTATTTTAAAATACCTATTTTTTAATATTAAATAAATTTATAAGTTTAGTAGAAAAAGAATTTTTAACTAAAAATAGTTTCATAAAACAGTTTTTAATTATATTTAATGAGTCTATATGCTGACTTTTACAATGAAGCAATACGAAACTTAAAAAATCAAAGAATCGTTAAAGAAAGTTAAGAGACGTGGTGCAACGACCAACGTGGTGCAACAATAAATATTATCCATTTTTGCTTTTCATCTTATTATCAATAGCAGAAAATGTTCATTTAATACAAATAAACTGTTTAACTCAACTTATGATTAATGAAACTGGTGATAAAAATGTTAGTTTTTTAGAAACTAAACTTATCGAGTAGAAGAATTAAAAATCTGTAAGTATCTTTAAGTGTAAAGTTACTTCTGATGTAACGTATTTTTGTGAGTAATATTTTTTCAAATTTCATAACAATATTATCAATTTAGTGTACAAAGATTATTCATATATTTTGAAACTGTGTTATTATTTTAAAGTGTGCAGTTTTAACTCCCAAAAATCTTTTTAAAATACTAAGAAGAAATAATTTTTATAATTTTCTTCGTTTGTTCAAATTCGTTCGTTTCTTTGTACGTCTTAGAATTTATTCATTGATTCTTTACCATACGACTTTGCTTGGAAAACACGTTCAAAAAACATTAAACTGTATAAAATCTATCGTAAAAGGCTTCTCTAATGCCGCAAACAAAATTAAAAATTAAATGTGATTAAAGTTTGATTATACGATTTAAAGTGTTATTTATTTAATGCAGATATGTGTTATGCTTCGTTCTGTGTTGAAATCTTTAAGAGGTTAAAAGAAATTATGAGGTTCATAACACATCGGTGAGGTAAAACAAAGTAAAAAATTTCGGATCAAATTACTGTAAAAAATCCATTTTTAATGAACCATCTCATAGAACAAAAAGGCTGATATACTGCAATTGTACCAGTAATAATTACTTTAAAATCAATAAATCACTCTAATTAAATAAATATTACTGTGAAATTTAATTATATATTTATTTTTATTACTTTTTTCACGAAACTCCGTAAAACAATATAACTTCTTTTAAGAAATTCTTTTTATTTCTCAGTTTTTTGCTTCTATGGTTTAAAAACATATTTGACTGCCGATCGAAACTCTTTTTTAGTCATTAACATGATTTTTAAAACATAATATCTTAATATAAAGCGCCATAGTATTTAGCTCTTTTTATCGAGTTTTAGCTGTGAAGAAAATAAAATTATGAAATTTTTTTGAAGTATTTTTCAAAAAGTTTGCATTGGAATAATATCTGTGCTCATATTAACTCTTATTAAAAATTCAGAAAACTAAGTTTTATTTTAGATCAAGACAAAAAAGTTATTCATATTTTCTTTCTCCACGAGATCAAAATCTCCTAAACCCCTTAAAACCGTGGTAAAGCGCAATATATCACGCGCTTAAAAAGAATCATATGTTGAATGTGATAAGCTTAAGCATTTGTTTTTCAATTTTTAACAATTTTACATTACTTCTCATTTTAAAATCACTACACACCTAGTCACGTTTCAGAGTAATATTTTTAAATGGAATTCATGATTGATAAATGCATTGATATCTGAAAATTATATCAACTGATTTAGATAAAACAAGAAAGAGTCTTATGGTTTTACTAAAATTTATCCCTGATAAAACAGGTATAAATATGAGGAATTAAATTCAAGTAGCATCCACAAGCAAAAGGTTCCGTTCAAATAAAGCATTAGCGTAAGCATTACTTTTTATTATTCATTTTTATAATACTTTTGTTGTTCTCTTCATTTTAAAGCAATCGACTTATAACATTCAGAGATTGATTTCAACATTCTATTTGCTGGTATCGAAAAGTGTATTCAAAAATATTAATCAATCATCAAACTATCTAAGCTGCGCTGAAATATAAATTTTATTTTCCAAAACGAATTATTTTTATTCTGATTCTTTTAAATATGTTTTTTATATCCATAACAGAACAAGTTTCAATCATTGGCTAATAAAACTAATTATCATCATAATAACATAAGCTAATAAAGTTTTAAGTATGAGGAATAAAGTTTAAAATTCATGTAATAAACTTAACGTGAAATTATAACTTAGATTATATGTAATAAGTTTTTAACATTTTTAGTTAGCAAAATTGTTTATGTAATAAATTTTTGAGTAAAATACTAATTATGAGATTTGTAACGAATATAAAATAAGGCTAATAATAATAAAACTAAATTGTTATAGTCTATTTGCTATTTTAGAATATATTTACTAAAGCAATGTTTCAGCCTCGATTTGAAAACTTGTTTCTGAAAATGATTTGTATCTAATTTCATTCAGTAGATATGAGATGCTCTTAAATAATAAAAATAAAACTTAATATAAGAAAATAAGAATTAATTATTCAACAATGCCTATTAAAGTAGCATTTGAAAAAGTGTTGTATTATATCTAATTTCGTTCGGTAGATATGAGATGCTCTTAAATAATTAAAATAAAAACTATTGTAAGAAAAGGAGAATTAATTATTCAACAATGTCTATTAAAGTAGCATTTGAAAAAGTGTTGTATTATATCTAATTTCGTTCAGTAGATATGAGATGTTCTTAAATAATAAAAATAAAAGCTAATATAAGAAAATAAGAATTAATTATTCAACAATGCCCATTAAAGTAGCATTTGAAAAAGTGTTGCATTATATCTAAATTCGTTCAATAGATATGAGATGCTTTTAAATAATAAAAATGAAAACTAATATAAGAAAATAAGAATTAATTATTCAACAATGCCTATAAAGTAGCATTTGAAAAAGTGTTGCATGATATCATGCAACTTAAAAAAACAATTCCTCCGAATTGTTAATATTTATTTACAAAGTAATATATTTTAATCTAATAAACTTGCTAGTTTAATTATTTGATATTTAAACGTATTTAATCTTGTAAATTAACTAAAAAACAACTAGTCTATAATTGTATGGAAAAATAAATTTTTACTGAAGCTTTTATAACAATTTAATCAATGAATATAAAAAATAGGGATTTAATTTGCTTACAATTCGTAGTTAAATGAAAAAATATTAATTAATTTATTTTTCTCGTAAGATAAAATCTAATGCATGCTCACTAAAGTATTTCAAATATTTAATCGGTTACTTAAAGGTTTACCTTTTTTATTTATTGATAATAAAATAACATAAATCGTGTTTAATAAATATTATTGTTTTAAATGTACATTTTGAGCTTAAGTGAATGTTAAATTATTTATTATTATTTTTCAGTATTATTTTGGATTACGATGAAGTACTTGGCAATTTTTGCTTTTATTGCTGTTGCTACAGCACTAAAATTTCCTTACAATCCTCAATTGAATGAACATTGGGAAAATTTCAAGGTAAGCTACTTTAACTAACGTCAATCGAGGTGAATAAAGAGTAATAATAATGTGTTGAAATTATTTGTGTTTTGATTAGTTATTCTAAATTCTATAATGTAATAATGCAAAAATAATATCAGCGAGGATTGCATAATCCAATGGTCATTCGTAAAAACCAAAAAATGATAGTTGTAATAAATATGCTTAAAAGCGTTTCAAAACAATTATAATTTGGTCAGTCACTTTAAGGCATAGGAGTTTGATAAGGAAGTTCAAAAATAATTATTTGATATTTATATAGTGTGCAAAAAAAAACATGTCAGAATTTTTATGTTAAATTATAACTTTGACATGAAATTAAATTGCAACTTTAACAGCAGCTAAGAATTTTTTGTTGCTATTAAATATTAAATTTGTCCTATTAACACAAAGCAAAATTTTTTTATTAATATTATTAATATTTAATTTGTTGCTCGAAAAATTTGGAATAAAAGTTCACAAACTGTTTTTTTTAAAATTGTATAAATAATATATTAATAAATATAATTAATAAAATTGAACAATATTCACTTAATTTTAAATACTATATCTGATCCATTAATCCGTTCTGATTAGTCTCGACTGTTCTACATTTAAAAAAGTTTTTGCATAACATTTAATTCTATTTACCTCATTACTCTATTATATTATTTATTCTATCATATTAACTTATTTATTGGGATGGGTGCCAAATGAGGACAATCTGAGAGCTATTTTCTACAGTCAAGAGGAACTGAAGCTGGCGGCATGCAATGGTCCAGACCTTTGATATGATCTAAAGATCCATGGACACGAAAACAGCAACAACAACAACATTAACTTATTTTTCTGTTATCTATAATATTAACTCATTTCTCTATTTAATATATTTTAAACCTTTTTAACATTCATGAGGTATTTATATATATTTTAAAGCTATCTAAATTTTTAAAAAAAAAAAAGTTTGTTCATTGCATAAGATGAAGTCGTAAATGAAATTGTACACATACATAGATTAGCACATACATAGCTCATGTGTACAATTAGACATTAAGAACAAGACATTTATAAAAAAATAATATAGCTCAATCAAAAAAAATATGGCTTTTTCATAAAAGTTATACTTTATTTTTAAAAAAATGTGATCCTTAGCAGAATTTACTTTCGAAGTTGTTATAATGTGACATATTTCCATAGAGAATCTATGGAAAAAACTATGGTAGCGGAGAAGAGTTTTCAAGACGTCTTGTTTGGGAAAGAGCTGTCACAGATATCATAAAACACAACCTTCAAGCTGATTTGGGTATTCATTCTTACAGAAAAGGCATTAATGAATACGCAGACATGGTAAGTTTTCATAGAATTTTTGAAATATATGTTTTATATATAATTACAGGGTTTGACATACTTAACATACACTCCGTCATATATGCTAAATTATAGACATGTAATTTACTTAATATTAAAAAACAGATAATTCCAAAAGTGATTGAGTCAGCTAGTTTTAACAGAAACACGTGGTACTTTCTTTTTTAAAACCTGTTCGTAAAACTACTTAAAAAAAAGTGTAATAATTTATAATCATGTATTTTTCCCAATAAGAACGAGCTCTAGTTTAACCTTCTTTAAGATGAAAATGAAACTATTTAATTGCAATACTATAATGTTACTTTAAAAACTCAAACTGATTTAAGATTTTAAATTCAAGTGAAAGTCATCTTGATTAAAAGTTTCGTCAAAACTGGAATTTTCCTGTCAGTTATAATAAGTTTTAATCAATATTTACAAAATTTATACTTTATGTGAAAGAATACTAGCATTGTTTGATAATTTCAATAAAATTAAAACTACATTCCAAGCATAAACTTGTAATAACTATCGAATATTAACCTTGTAATGAGTACCATGTTTTTTAAACATTCTTTAAAATCCAATCTTTAGTAATATCACATACGAAAATACATTAAAAACGCATTATTTATACGCATTTTACAAATTAAATATTTTGAAGCTTTCTGAATTTAAATATTATACAAATTAAACGTTTTCAGTATATTTTTTAGTGAACACATTGCACAATTAAAATGCTTTCAACTTATTATTTATACACATTATACTGGTTAAACATTTTATACTTATTCAGTTTGCACATTACACAAATTAAACGTTTTCAACTTATTATTTAATTTATGCATTGCACAAATCAAACCTTTACAACTTTTTATTTATGAACATTACACAAATTAAGAGTTTTAAACTTATTAAGTTTATACTTTACACAAATTAAACGTCCTCAATGTATTATTTAATTTATACATTACACCAAGTAAACGTTTTGATCTTAATTTTGGTATCCTTAAATTTCTTACTTCAGAGTCACGAAGAATTTGTGAGGCACTTTAACGGATTTAAAAGCAGCGGTCTCCGAAGCGGGGAAGGAAGTGCCTGGGTAGAACCCTCTAACGTTCACATTCCCGACACTGTCGATTGGAGGAAACAAGGATTGGTCACTCCAATCAAAAACCAGGTACAAAATTATATCTTTTCTCAAATTTTTTTCCAGCTGTTTCATTTTGCTTAATTTCAATAAAAACAAAATGTTGCATTTTTGCAACAACATATAAAGTTAAGTTTTGAAATTACCTTTATCATTATTTACTAAATGGAAAGTGATAGCCAAATCAAGAAACTATCATCATATTTAACACAAGAATTACTAATTTAGAGATTTTTATTTAATAGCAACAATGTGGTTCTTGCTGGGCTTTCTCTACCACCGGATCTCTTGAAGGGCAGCACAAAAAGAAGACCGGAAATTTGGTTTCCCTCAGCGAACAGAACCTCGTAGATTGCTCTCAACCAGAAGGTAAGTGCATTAAAATTTGCAAAAAAATTCATGTTTATTTAAATATAAAGTAAATAAGCATACAATAAATTTGGCTATAAATGCATTTTGATCAGAAAATGAAAATTAATGTTTTGCTTTATTTTCTTTAAGGTAACATGGGCTGTGAAGGAGGTCTTATGGATTCAGCTTTCCAATACATCAAACAGAACAAAGGAATTGACACTGAAGCATCCTACCCATACACAGCTGAGGTAAAACTTCTCTTCAATTTGTAAGAAAAAAGCACCTAAACAGTATTAGTTTAAAGCTGTTGAAACGATATTCAATGTGTAATGTCATAAGCAAAAAAAAAAAAAAAAAAGCACTAATTGTAAATGCTTATATTTGCTTGAGCTCACTACTTAACTTTACGAATAATTACGGTAAAAAGTATCGGCATTCAGTTTGCCGGTATTTTTTTTATCGCAAAATCCTCTTATGCACATGTTACGGAACAAAAATGCTGATATATCGTAATTTTGACAGTAATTCATTGAATTACTCTAACTAAATACATACTACGATAAAAATTAGGATATATTTTACGGTAAAAATATATTTTACGTTTTTACGCTATTTGAAACAAGGTAGGATCTGCTCTAAAAAGTATCATAGATTCATGGGAGTTACATTTTCTTGATGAATTAATTTAATATATTTTTTTCTTTTTATATTTCATTTAATGTAGAAAGAATGAAGTGTGCGAATGGAATGTAGACGTTTTGATTTTCAAGCTTGACTTAACGTAGATTTTTACAATATCCTAAGCAAAATTAATAATTTTTCATAAATAAATTAATTTGCTTTTCGAAAATATTTTAGTATATATAATTTCAAGAATATAACTTTTATAAATTCATCACTCATTATTTTTCTTTTTTGTGGACAAAGCCTTGTATTACTTTTCAAATTTTTGGACTTTTATAATTAAAGTAATACATAGACAGGTTTCCTTTTAAAGTTTTCGGTTGATGCAAAGACAGCTATTCTAAATTTCTGAAAAAAAATGTTAAAAAATGGGACTTAGGCATTTATAAATTTACTTATTTATTCTTTAGGATGGTCCCAAATGTCTTTTCAAGAAAACCAATGTTGGAGCAACTGTTACTGGATATGTTGATATTCCTACCGGAGATGAGAACGCTCTTAAAAAGGCTGTTGCCACCGTAGGACCAGTTTCTGTAGCCATTGATGCAAGCAACTTTAGCTTCCAGCTCTATCAGTACGTATAGAATAAATGTTATTATTTTAAATAAATTTTTGTTTTTCATATTACTGAATTGAACAAAAGAGTAAGGAATAGCTTAAAATTGCCAACTTGCATCTTTTTAGATTTTAAACGAAAATAATTTAAGTACTGAAAAAAATAATCTATTTAATTTTTATGTCTGATTATTTTTTTCTTCGTCAATAGAATTTATTGTTTTCTTTACATAATTTTAAAATTTTTATAAACAGTCAATATCAAGTAGTTCAAAATACTTATTCACGTGCAATATGAGCAAATTAGTTTTCAGAGAAAGTTTAAAAATATTTATAATTTCACCTAGAAAGCAATTGCTTTCCTCAAAACGGAATATTACGGCTTACAAAAAAGCGTCTTTAAATAATCTATGGTCTAAATTTGCACATTTTTAAAAAAAAATCGAATTTGGGAAATATTAGTTTTTTACGTTAAATTTTATATTGCAAAAGCAAATTTTTAAAATACAATTATACTTTATTTTTAGGTTTACTTTTAAAAGAATAGAATGTTAAAAAAAATTAAGTAATAAGTTAAGGAAAATAGTTATAGTATACAAAATATTTTTTTAGTTCTTTTAATGGAAAAAAAAAGAGGAAAACTCTAAGGTTCAAATACGGAAGAGAAATTTGAAGCGCATACTACATTTTTTAATCTAAAATTATTCATTGATACAAAAGATTAAAGATTGATATTGAGCCATTGACATTATTTGACACGAAAGAAAGCATAATATTTTTATTTCTAAATGATCTATGCGTCGTACTAAATCTTGACCATAGGCTCACACAATAAATATAAATTACATTTAAATTGCATAAATAGAACAGTTAATTCTTGATAACAATTGGCTTTATATCGACGTTTATATCATTGTTAGGTCACTGTTAAATTTTGATATTGTATGAATAATTTCAGAAATTGCATTGTTTAATTGTTAAATAATTTGTGATTAATTTTAATTTGTGTTCCAGAGATGGAATTTACGATGAATCCAGCTGCAGCACTTCTCAATTGGATCACGGTGTTTTGGCTATTGGTTACGGAACTGAAGATGGCCAAGACTATTGGCTGGTGAAGAACAGGTAATAAAAGCTTCGAAACTTCTTTTAAATACAAGAATATAATTCATAAATAAGCTCGAAACTTATTTATCTATTACTTTAAAATAAATAGTAAAATAAGCAATTAGTAAGCAATTAATATTGGTATGACTACTTTTTCTTATAAGAAGGAAATTTAACAAACAGCGTATGAGCAATAAACTTATAGTACAAAGGTGTTCATGTAATATTAAATTATTAAAAATGAAATAAATCCAAATTATTTCCTATTTTTATATATTATATACAATTAAAGCAATTAATATTGGTATGATTACTTTTGTTTATAAGAAGGAAATTTAATTAACAACGTATGAACAATAAACTTATAGTACAGACGTGTTCATGTAATGTTAAAATATGAAAAATAGAAATAAATCCAAATTTACTTCCTATTTTTATACATTATATATAATTAAATAAGAAAACATTAAATTATCGTGAATCCCTTTTCTTAATTTTAATTGACTTTTAAAGTAGTATATTCATCATAAATCCATTAGTGTTTTCAATAATTAGAAAGTTGGATGGGCTTATAAACAATTCTGTTTACTTATGCGCACACAAAGAAAAAATCTGGAAAAATTACCGTACTGTATGGTAATTACATTTCTGGTATAAAAAACCCTCATTTCGGTAATAAAAACCAAAGTACACGGTATTTAAACCATTCATTCGATAATTTTTCCGTTCATATAGTATCGGTTTACTGAAAATTTTGATTTACCTAGTTATAGTTTTTACCACACATTTAGTAAAAAGATACAAATTATAAAGTAAATTTAGTCAAATAAGTGTTTTTATGCCGTGCTCTAAGGTATCATGATAAAATTACCAAATTTTATCACATTTTATTATATGTTATAAAGTCAAATTTTATTGTTAATTGTACCTAAATCATTACCAAGCGCTTCCGTGAAAATTGCAGAGAATTCTGGTGCTTCCATAGAGCCAGAAACACGGTACATTTTACTATATTCTGGTAATTTTGACTATACTTTTTTTCTCAGTGTATAAGTTTTCATATAAGTTCCTTTATAAATAAATACGTTACTCAAAGATATCGTGTAATTTACTTACCTATTGATATTATATTTATTTTTTTAAAAAATTGCAATTAATGCAATGTTTTAGAGCCATAGCTGACATAAACTGAAGTGTTAATTAAGAATTTAAATTTCTTATTTTGCTTAGGTTTTATTTTGGGCAAAATATATCAAGTTTTATTCTTTGCTTTCGTATCATGAAAAAATATGTATCAAATTCTAACTCTGTAACTATTTTTCAAAGATATTTCTTTTTTATGTTTCAATTTAATGTATATTTCAATTAATATATATTTAATAAATTTTTTTTCTTTATATTTCAGTTGGGGAACTACTTGGGGTATCCAAGGGTACATCAAAATGTCCAGAAACAAAGGCAACCAATGTGGAATTGCAACACAAGCCAGCTATCCACTCGTTTAAACTGTGATAAACTTTACATGACTGTGCACGTTTGTTTGTATTGCACTAATTAGAAATTAATTTTTGTGCATGTACAGAAAAAGGGAGGACAAATTGATTTGTTGAGGATAAAGTTGGAAAAAAGATCTTATAATTGTTAAAATAACATTGTGTATGTTTTAAAATAAAATAATGTACATTCTTAATAGAATTTTGATTTCTTAAGAATTAATGCACACTGAATTTAAAAAAAAACGGTTTCTTATTTATTTAGGAATTAAAAAAAGGTTGAAAAGACTTTAAAGTCACGGGTGATCTAGTCTTAGACTGCTATTAGATTATTTCAAATTTTTTCCCAATGGCTCATTATCAGGTTTACAAAGAATTTTTTTAAAACTACTGGAGAGTTCGAGGCAGACAACGGCTATAGTTTCGCAGTCGTTTTCTTTGAACAGATTGCTATTTCATAATTAATAACTATTCCATTAAAGCATTGCAATTTTTTTGTTGTATTATTCTTGAATCCACAGATTTAATTTCCGATTCGACAGGCATGAAATTTAAACTTCAAGGCTTTAATCTTTCCCCATTTCAACTTCATTGACAAATTTGTCTCTGAAATTCATTTTTAAATTTTAATTATTATGAAAACTCTTTAAATATTTTTCTCTAAGGAAAATAGAATAATGCGAAAAGTTATCATTGACAGCTTATTAAAAATTTTTTTAACCGTTATTCCGTATATTTTGCTGCACACATCCCATAAAATTTATAATGAAAGTAAATATAACTTGTTAAAAAGTAAATATAACTTACTTACTATTTTACAAAACATCTCTTTAATAAATGTTGCAAAACTTTTAACTTAAAGACTTTAACTGTGAATAGTAAATAAAATTAAGAATTTCAAAATGAAAGAAAATAATATTAGGAAAGAATGCTGAATAAATATTACAGGAAAATATCTTCAAATAAGGGATAATTTTGTAGTGAACGAGTACGAGTTTTTTTCATAATTTTATAGTGAATCGTATTTTGCATATAATAAAAAAAATTGATTTAAATATTTAAAATTTTTTAAAAGTTTCAAGCAATTTTGGTACTTTTCAAACAAAAGCTCAAAACAATTATGGGTGTTTCACAAATATTATTTTTTATTATAAAACAGAATTTAATAACAAATGATAATACTTTACAACAATCCCCGGAAACTAAACTTTGATGGTATAGAGAATATGCAAATGGTATGGAGATGGTTTAGAGCAGTGTTTCCCAACGTGTGGTCCACGCCCCACTGGGGGCAATTTGATTGTTAATGGGGGCAATTCAAACATGAACTCGACATGTATTTAACCCTTTTGCTCCGGGCCATTTAAATGCAATGCTAGATTTCGGTGCGAAATTGAAGGAAAAAAGCAAATTCTTAAATAATTGCGGCCAATAAATATTATGTGACTTAGCGATTTTTTAAGCGACAAACCAGAAATTTTATATCTGTTAACAGTCGATGGTAAAGGATTTGTGAGTTATTTAGCCTTATTATATTGAAAAACTAAATATAATAAGTAAGCAACTTCAAGGAACCAATGAAACTCTTGTTGATGCAAAAGCGAAGATTTTTGGTTTCATTACCCTTATTGAGTTATGTCAGAAATATATTAACGACAAAAACTTTGAACAGTTTCATTGGCTCCAAAAATGTAAAGTAAATGATACCTCTTTACTTGTTATTGTCGATTATCTGAAAATTCAATCAGCTGAATTACAAGAAAGATTTTCTGATTTAAAACAAATTGATTTTGAAACTCAGATGATGCAGTCAATGTTAGTGGATTTGTCTGATATATCAAATATGCAATATCAAGGAGAACCAGGACCCGATTGAGGCCCGGGGAACAGACTTCTTTGGGGGCGCCCCTCTGCTTCACTACTTCAGTAATAAAGAACCGGACTATATGGAGGTATTTAAATTTTCACCTCATTATACAGATACAGCAAAAAAATTGATTAAAATCTTAAAAAAGCTATTAAGTCCCCCTTCCCCTCCAATGGTCAGACGAAATATCGTTCTGTCCATTTTTTTTGATTTTCTGACAATTCTATGTCCATCATGCCAAATGCAGTTTTCTAATTTTTAACTTTGTCATCCAGCTGCAAAAAATTCTTATCCTTGCTGACATTAGGGTGGAATTCAGCTAAATTTTTGGAATTACGATGGCTTAATTAAGCTAAGCAGAAGCCTGTATTTTATCCTTTTTTGTGATGTGCAAAAATGCAGTCTTTTGATTGGCCAAATTTGTCCACCGTAATTGCGAAGTTTACCTGAAATCCGAGCTAGAAAGCCATGGATTTACGAAAAATAGATTTTTTGTGTTCATACGATAGATTAATGAAGAAGCTAATATGAAACTGACGGATTTTGCACTGTACTGATATTTTGTTTTAAAAAAAGCTCATTAAAGAAGGAAACCTAAAATAAACTTTCTAATCGATTTGGGGCCCCCTCTTATGTGGGGCCCTGGGCAACTGCCCCATATGCCCATGCCTTTGTTGGGATCTGAGAAGAACTCGCAGAAATGCAAAATGATGAGTCAGCTAAAACTTTATTTAATTTAAAAGGAGTGATGGCATGGCTTTGTGAGGAAACGGAAATCAAGTACCCAAATTCAACCAAATATGCAAGAAAACTATAGTTACAGTTTTCGTCTTCATATTTAGCTGAATGTGGAGTTTGTGCTGTAAATGATTTACTGGTAGAAAAAAAGAAATCGTCTGGATGTAATACAACCGGGAGACTTGAAACTGAAGCTAACCAAACTGGAACCTAACATAAAATCTCTGTGCCGCAAGCATCAAGTGCAAGGA
>NC_092211.1:83307412-83311840 GCF_043381705.1 Parasteatoda tepidariorum
CTCGTGTTGTCCGTCAGCTTGTTTTCCTTAGTGTTTTGAAGATAAAATTCAGAAATTTTTTTTGGTGGTAGTTTTAAAAATAGAATGTAAACTAGTGCAAAAAAAATCCTTGAAATATTTGACAGCTCGGTTTAAGCGGAAACTCGGATAATGGGGGCTCGGATAAGCGGGACTTTACTATTTCGAATTTGAATTTTTGTTTTTCATTATATGTTTTGAAAATTTACTTACTGTGTCTCGTTAACAATTTCCTAGTGATTTATTCCTAAAACCTATCATTTAAATTTCCTAAATGAACAATTCAATTTTTTAATATTAAAAATTATGTATATGTTACTCAGGGGGGCATAAGAATTTTAGAAAGGCTTAGGTGGGGCATCTACCAAAAAAGGTTGGGAAACACTGGTATAGAGAAAAAAAATATACAAAAGAGAACATACAGTTATGATAGGTGATTCTCCAGAATGCCGGTCTCGTTTTTAATAAATCTTGTTTAATAGTGCAAGATGAAGTTGGTGGATAACCCCTTATCGCTTTGAGCTTTCTTTTAAAATATACAAAAACTAGTTGGAAAATGGTTTGACTCTTTTTAAATTTTTAAGATATTCAAATAAAGCTTTAATCATTAGTTGCCAAATATGATTCCCTACAAAATTATGAAAAATCTTTATTAAATTTTTCTGCGCATGCGCACCCTAAAAGAACCAGCTTAAATACTCATATCTTGCGCAGTTTTTAAAGGAATTTCTGAAAATTTTAAATCAACATTTTTGTAATTAACTTTAAATTTTGTTTAATTCTATTGAATATTTATGAAGTTATAGCAAAGAAACGTAAGACGAATAAATTAATTTTCTACAAAAATCTTTATAATTAATTCTCTGCAAAAATCTTTATTAACAGCCCGGCCAGGCCACATCCGTGGCATTTATTAAAACAAAATCAAAAATAAAATTTACAAAGGCTGTGACAGATGGCAACAGCAAAGGTGCTCCGATAGGCCCGCCTTATAGTGGCGAAGCCGACGGAACCTCCCTTATAATGAGCCAAATATAAAGTATAACGTTAAAACATTCGGATTTAAATCATTAGATCAACAGGTTAGGATGTAGGTACAGAGTGCACTCACTTAAAATGAACGAGTGAAAATAACTCAACTTGAGTGCTATTTAACTCTTTCATCTAGATAAAACCGGCTTTCTCATCTTGAGTTAAAATCACTCAAGTGAAAGAGTTATGTGGAAATAGCTCAATTTGAGTGAAAAAAAATTTCACTCAAACTTGAGTTATTTTCACTCGAGTTTGAGTGATTTTCAGTATTACCTGGGTGGATCGTTTTCACTCAAACTTGAGTGATTTTAACTCGTGCTTGAGCGATTTTCAGTATTTCAGTTTGCAAATTGCAGTCGAAATTTTTACAGTTAATATACAAAATTTTTGTATTTAGTGGTGCCATCTATCGTAAGCAGTAGAAAATACTATAGTTTTTGTTTAAAAAAAACTCGTTTTGAAAGGAAGCCTTAGATAGGAATTTTTTTTATCATATCTTTTGTTGAATTTAAATGTCGAATTAGATAGTATAGTACTTGTGAAAGGTTTCGCTGTGAGCATATCGACACTGCGTATCCTGGGATTCGTACGCGCATCCTATCAGTCGTGAGATTGACCGATTAACCCTCTCGGCTACAGTCCTGTGTCAAGACGGCTTCAAAGAACTAATTACTTTCATGAGCTGGGTCTTGTTGGCGAGAACAAAGTTTTTATTTCTTAAATCAAGTAGGGTGAAAACACAGTTAAACATTTTTTTCAGAGTTAACAGTTTGAATAGCAGCATTTTATGGTTATCCAATTGTTTTGATTGTACTAAATAAAACAACAATTAAATGAATTATTACTTAAGAGTTTTTTTTATGAAAAATTCCTAATCACTGTAGATTTAAGTTTTTTTTCTTTCCCCTAAGTTTTGTCATTTTTCTTTTAAGTTTAATTTTTAAAAGTAAGGAGCTCTAAATGAATTTTTAAAGTAAGCAGTTTTATAAATATTATGCTCATTTAGGTTCAATTGAAAATACTATGAGTTATTTTTTTTCGAACAAATTTATTCGTTTAATTTATAAAGCTTTATTTTCAAGCAATGAAAAAGGTATATTTTAAATTGCCTAAATTTTTTAAGACAAATTTCTGAAACTAAGTGAAATTAATCAATTTTTGAAGAAGACGTTTGAAGCTAAAAAATCTGGATTAAATACCCTTTTTCAAACTCAATTTTGCAAACTCTTTTGATATAAATTTGTTTAAAATCCAAACTATATATTTGTTTTGATTAGAAAAAAATAAGTATAATTTGCGTTCTGCAATAATCCTATCTTAGTATGAATTCGAATAAAGAAATTAACTAATTAACATTAACTACTTGACTTTATTTTAATATCGTTTTTACCATAAACTTTTCAAACATAGTTTTCTTAAGTCAAAAAGAAATAAATAATAAAAATTAATAAAAACGACATTTTTAATAAAATTACTAAAATACAGAAATATTTAAATACCTAATTTTAGGCATATTTTAAACTAATTAAATTGTATCGCTTCTGAATTATAAATAATTACAATTAAATCAAGTAGATATTTTATGAATTTTAACTATTATGAATATAGATAGTGTACGTTATTTCCGTTATCAATATATATGTTTAGAATTTTTACCTAATTGCAAGAAATTAATATATAATCAAAAAGAAAAAAAAGAAAAAACTTTATAAAAATTTAATATACTAGCCAAGAAAGCAAGATTAAAGACATCAAACTCTTTCAATTTTACAACAATGCAAAGTAACTGCAGTTTTTCTACAGATTCATCAGAAAGTATACTTCTGAAACAATGACTGCATAATTACTTCAAATTTACTGCAGAATGACCGCGGATTTAAAGTTTCAGTTTTTCCTAAATTTATGATTTTAAAGTGACCTCACTTAAACTACAGTAATTTTGTAGATAATAGCTAAAAGTATTTTCGAAATAAATTACTGAGAAATTACTTCACATTAGCTGCAAAATAACTGCAGTGTTTTTACAGTTAGGATTGCACTACATAAAATTTGCAGTTAACTCTAGAAAAACCAAGAAATTACTTCAGTTCTGCAGAAAAACTTCAGTTTATTTTCATCTGGGAGGTATATAAATTCAAGTTGAACTATACCACATAATAAATATTATTTTTATTCTGCTCCTATTTTTTTATTATTAATCTATAACTGTTGTAAAATTCTAATTTATTTGCATTTTCAAATACTGTAATTAGCATTGTACTTTTAATTAAATATTAATTCTGCATTTTTATTTTTGCCTCGAAAATTGAACTTGAAGAAAAGTGGTAAGAACTTTTATGTTAGCAACAAAGGAAAAATAGTTTGTATAATGTGATAAATACTTTATGAAATAAGAAGATAGTATTAATTCTGAATTCCAATTAAATAAAAGCTAAAAACAGGATAAAAACCGAAAAATTCAAAATACGGCTTAATTTTTTTAAATACAATATTTTATACTTTTTCTTTGAATAATATATATTTATAATAAAATGCATTGAACATCTGAAGATTCTGATTTGAATGAATGGATGTTGCAAATGTGAACTTTCATAAATTAAAGACAGTCAACTTTATCAATAGAAAGCAATTTAAATAACAGCAATTATAAACTATATGAACAATAATTTCGTAAATATCTTTTACAAAAGAAGTATAGAATGATATGAAATTAATTATCCAAAAATGTTTCTACCAAAATTAAACATAAAAAAAAAACTAAAACATGGATATAAATTTATTATATTAAAATAAAATGTTAAAACTTTAATATGAAATCTGAAAAAATTCTAAAACTCTTATCAGATATAATATGTTCCCAAAGATATAATATGTTTGACAAAGATTTTACAGTAGAATCAGTTTTTTTTAATATTCCATAATCATCCACATTTAACACTTTCAATTTTAATAAATTTTTTTGACTAATAATTTAAATGAATAGTATTTTACTAAAAAACGCTGAAAAACAGCTAATTTAAATGGAATGTGTATATAACACATTCAGAATAAAAGTATTTTCAAAATAAAAAATACAAAGTATATCTACTTACTGAAAAGTAAAACAGCGTCTTCTTCAGAAATACCGCTGTGAACTAAAAGTTGTTTTAATTCTTCTTAATTCAAAATATTAAATGACGTATTCTCCAGAAAAAAAAATTTAAACATAGAATAGAAGCGAAGACATAATCTATTTAGATCACAGAACATAGCAATTTTATTTAGATTTATTATCGTTTGCTTTTTAAAATAAATCGATAGAAATTACAGCTTATAGCAATTAAATAATAAATAAATCACTCAAGTTTGAGCTAAAAGCACTCAAATATTGCTTAATAA
>NC_092211.1:83312006-83355986 GCF_043381705.1 Parasteatoda tepidariorum
CTGAGAAATTACTTCGCATTAGCTGCAAAATAACTGCAGTGTTTTTACAGTTAAGATTGCACTACAGAAAATTTGCAGTTAACTCTAGAAAAACTACGAAATTACTTCAGTTCTGTAGAATAACTACAGTTTATTTTCAGCTGGGATATAGGTATATAAATTCAAATTGAACTATATCTCATAATAAATATTACTTTTAATTTTGCTCCTATTTTTTTACTATTAATCTATAACTATTGTAAAATTCTAATTTATTTGCATTTTCAAATACTTTAATTAGCATTTTACTTTTAATTAAATATTAATTCTGCATTTTCAATTTTGCCTCGAAAATTGAATTTGAAGAAAAGTGGTAAGAACTTTTATGCTAGCAACAAAGGAAAAATAGTTTGTATAATGTGATAAATACTTTATGAAATACGAAGATAGTATTAATTCTGAATTCCAATTAAATAAAAGCTAAAGACAGGATAAAAACAGAAAAATTCAAAATACGGCTTAATTTTTTTAAATATAATATTTTACACTTTATCTTTGAATTATATATTTATAATAAAATGTATTGAACATCTGAAGATTCTGATTTGAATGAATGGATGTTGCAAATGTGAACTTTCATAAATTAAAGACAGTCAACTTTATCAATCGAAAGCAATTTAAATAACAGCAATTATAAACTGTATGAACAATAATTTCGTAAATATCTTTTATAAAAGAAGTATAGAATGATTTGAAATTAATTATCCAAAAATGTTTTGTACCAAAATTATACATAAAAAAAAACTAAAACATGGATATAAATTTATTATATTAAAATAAAATGTTAAAACTTTAATATGAAATCTGAAAAAATTCTAAAACTCTTATCAGATATAATATGTTCCCACATGCTTTGACAAAGATTCCACAATAGAATCAGATTTTTTTAATATTCCATAACCATCCACATTTAACACTTTCAATTTTAATAATTTTTTTTGACTAATAATTTAAATGAATAGTATTTTATTAAAAAACGCTGAAAAACAGCTAATTTAAATGGAATGTGTATATAACACATTCAGAATAAAAGTATTTTCAAAATAAAAGCGACTAGGTATATCTACTTACTAAAAAGTAAAACAGCGTCTTCTTCAGAAATACCGCTGTGAACTAAAAGTTGTTTTAATTCCTTTTAATTCAAAATATTAAATGACATATTCTCCAGAAAAAAAAATTAAACGTAAAATAAAAACGAAGACAAAATCTATTTAGATCACAGAACATAACAATTTTATTTAGATTTATTATCGTTTGCTTCTTAAAATAAAACGATAGAAATTTTAGCTTATAGCTCGCATGCAATTAAATAATAAATAAATCACTCAAATTTGAGCTAAAAGCACTCAAATATTGCTTAATAAATACCACTCAAGTTTGAGCAAACGCAAAGCAAGAATTTTGCTCAAATAAGAATGTATTTCACTCAAGTTGAGTTAAAAAAATTTAACTCTTTTTTGAGTAGGGGAAATAACTCTTTCATTTTAAGAGAGCAGATAACAATAAAAGTCTTGTTGTATCACATTCGGCAGATGGTTTAAATATGGTTAAATGACAAAAACAACATACAAACGAAGATAAAACTTGCAAAAGGTAGAGATAAAAGAAGGTGTAAGTGCCACAAGAAATCCTGAGAAAGCCGAAGATGATAAAATATACAGTTAAAATAGAAAGGACGGTAAAATTAAAAGTGAATAAAAGTAAACATATAAAACAAGCTAAAAGGTGGCCAGGAAGTGCCATGACATAGGTAAAAACGCGAAAATGATCCCTAAAAAAGTAAAAGTGTTAAAAGTAGAGAGCAGGTATAAAATGTAGGGAAAGTGTAAAATCAGTAACCGTAGGAAAAACAGGTGTCACTAAAACGAAGTAAAAATGTAACTAGTAAAAAGTACATAGTAAAATAATAAATAGAAAATTGTCATAATAAAATAGTAAGGTAGTAAAAGTTAAGTATTTAAAGTTGGGTCCATGATGTCATCCGGAGTAAAAAGATCTTCTAATGTAATTTTAATAATTTGTTTAATGGTATCTTTTTGTTGTTTAGTTTTACTCCAAATATTAAAATTATCATGTTTATTAAAATAGTTACTTCGGGGGGTGGTAAATTTATCACATTCTGTTAAAAGGTGTTTAATAGTTTGAATCCTTCCACAATATTTGCACGAGGAGGTTTTACGGAAAAGTCTTGCCTGATGTTCACCAAATACACCATGGCCTGTATAAAATTGATTTAAATAAAAATCACTAGAGAGTTGTTTGAGATTGACCCTTGGAAAAAACACATAGGTATGTCGACCTCTGGTTGACTTGTTCCTCCTGTCCTGCCACAGAATATTGCTGACCCGCTTCAATCTTTGATTATATTGGGGTCTTGATTATATTGGGATTCGCGCTGAGCATAGTGCCTGCTTTGGCCAGCTGATCTGCCTCTTCATTACCCTGTTCGCCTATGTGCCCTTTTATCCAGTTGTACTGGTAATTTTTGCCCAATGCGAGTTGTTTGATGTCTTCAATGATTATCTCCTTTGGAGTTGGGTTACTTAGGGATTGTAATGAAGAGTAGGAGTCAGAGAAAAAGGTTGCACAGGTGATGTTTTGATCAGCGACCCATTTCATGGTTAATTTAAGTGCAGTAAGCTCAGTAGGGTAGATACTAACATCATCATTGAGTCGGACTGACTGTTGGTATATAGTGACATTACTATGTTTGGCCAGGAAACCGCGCCCCACTCTAGTCTCTTTCTCACCAGTATCGTTGTTCTGAAACTACCTTTTGCTCCCGTCGGTATATAGTTCGTATTCTTTGCCCCTCGGCGAATCGAATCCCACACTTAAGGTAATGAGGCTTTTTGGGCCGTAGTTGAGGACTGAGGTTGGGCCAGTGTATGTAGCAAGACACGTTTGATAATCGGTATCGTTGTGAAAATCTGGGTGATGCCACGTTTGTCTTTTAATAGCTATTGTCTGACGAATTTTAAGATCTATTGGGAGAGTTCCAGCTGAAATCTGTAGAGCCTCCGTACTGGTGGTGGAATAATATTTAGTAATATTTAAGAGCGGAATTCTTTGAATTGATTGGAGTTTACTATTCATTTTAACCGTATTAGAGTACCAGACGGAGGCCCCATGAATATTTGTTTCTCAATTGCCTTTATATAAATAGATTTCAAGATATTCGGACTCAGTCCCCAAGTTGCCCTGCTCTATTGTTTTAGTTTGTCATGAAAAGAATTGATGTTATTTTACAGGTGCTCCAAGTGTGGGGCCCAACTCAACCGGGGGTGCAGGATGATTCCGAGATATTTGAGCGTGCGTGCAACCATAATATATGCGGAGCTAGTACCGTTCATCTTTATACAAGGGAATCTTCTGATCACTTTGGTACTCTTTGGGAAAGTGATGCATTTTGTTTTCTCCGGTGCAAATTCGAGTCAGTGGTCCCTGGCCCAGTCAGTGAGCCTTTCAGTAATGTCCGACCCCGTTTTATCAATTCGATAAAGGATTGAGGTTTTCATTAAAAGGAAGACATCATCAGCGAAGGCCAGCAACTTAGCATCATGATGTTTAAAATCGACCAGGATGGAGTTTATTAGAATTAACCAGAGCATAGGTCCGAGTGAGGAGCCCTGGGGCACTCCCTCATTGGTAGTTAAAACAGTAGTAGTATCGTTAAAATCATAAATCACACATCGTTTTTTTAAAAAATCAAAAATTAGGGTCAGCACCAAATCCCTCAAACCTAGTGTATTCAATTCGGTCTTAAACACATACCAATTAACCGTGTTAAAGGCAGTCCTGATATCCATGGCCACTCCAACTGTGTGCTGTCCGTGTTTTTTGGCGTCCCTAATGAAATTTGTAACTGTTATGAGTGCATCCTCAACTCCCCTGCCCCTCCTGAAGCCGAATTGGTTTGGATGAAAAAGTAATCTTGATTCTAGAAAGTAAGATAGTCTGTTAGTCAACAGCTTGTCCAATATCTTGCCCCAGGTAGAAAGGAGGGAAATTAAGCGATAATTTTGAGGGAGGAGCATGTCCCTATCGGTCTTTGGTATCAAGCAAATCAGTGCAGTCTTCCACATTTTTGGGAAAGTACCGAGATGTAGACATTTATTCAAGATAAGGGTAAACCAATGTTTATTGCACTAAAAGAGATCCCTGATCACCTCTGTCGGAACTCCATCTGGCCCCGGAGCTTTGTTGGTCCTAATGGATCTAATCACCTGCTCTACTTTAGGGATGGTAAAGGGATTATCAATAATTCCCGAAGTACTTGGTAGAATGGGTGTTTCCTGTTCCGTAGGAAAATGGTACTTAAGTATGTTTTCTACGGAGTCCTTAAAATTTTCTGTGGAAGTGCCGCCTTGTTTTATGGTAAGTGTATTTTGTTGTGCATGCGTATTTAATCCTCTGGCGATTTTGTAGCGCTTACCAAAAGTGGAATGTTCGGTTAATTTAGATATGTATTCTTTGACGCCGACTCTCTTTTTATATCTCAACATTCGTCGGTATTTGGCCAGAATGGGCTAGTAGTCAATTTTCTTTCTTGTCCTCTCCACTGCCTCTGTCTCGTATGGAAATCTCCTTCGGAGTGCCCTGACCTTTTTCCTCGTAATTGTCAGATCACTACACCAGCAAAATTTTTTAACTGATTTAGTAGGTTGGCGTTCGTATTTGTTCCAGCTCCAGTTACAGACTGCCGTGATTCTCGTCGTTATATATTCGATAGTCTGTTCAAGGATGATTTCATCGCCGATAGTATCTGGATCAATAGTATGTGCGATGTTTGAGAGTCCTAATTTCAATTCCAGCCAGCACACTCTGTTGTAGTGAATTCTTTTACTCCTTTTGTTTGCCGTGTCCGTAGTACCTGTGGAGTCTTTGTCATAGCAGCAGGTGATCAATTCGTGGTCAGACGCTGAGATGTGATCAACCACGGTATAGTTGCCGAATCTTTCACTGTTCGCGATCATAATGTCTATCCAGCTCTTTCCCTGTAGTGTGTTGTAGGTTGGGGGCCCGTTGGAGTCGTTCAGGGTGATCAGGTCAAAGTTATTAATGTACTGTAAAATACTGTTAGATCGAAAAGTGGTTGTTCCTCCCCATATGGGAGATTTTGCGTTAAAATCCCCACAAATTAGGATTTTACTGTCAGCTATTCGCGGGGCCATGGATTCAAGTTTTACCAGATAGGGATCGATATCTAGTCGCTGCGTAATAACCTTAATGTCCTCTAACTGTAATGCCCTGTTGAATTTCTTTTTTTACGGTTTTGAAACTATCCTAGTTGTAAATAGTTAAGAAGTTATAAATAGTTGAAACTATGCTAGTTGTAACTGTATAGTTTTGCATTTATGTTTTTTTTTTAAAAAACTAAACTAGACTATAAACGGTTTTAATACCGTAAAGGTAAGAAATGTTCCACACCATAATTTACCGTAAGCATTAAGGTTAGGAAGATGGACAGAGTGTTGCCTGTCATTTTACCGTAATTTCAGAAGGAAAATTTTAACTGTGTAAAGCTCAGTTATTATTTTAAAATACCTATATTTTAATGTTAAATACATTTGTAAGTTTAGTAGAGCAAAGAATTTTTAACTAAAAAAAGTTTCATAACAGTTTTTAATTATATTTAATAAGTCTATAAGCTGACTTTTACGATGAATCAATACGAAACTTATAAAATCAAAGAATCGTTAAAGAAAGTTAAGAGACGTGGTGCAATACTAAATATCATCCATTTTTTTTCTTCATCTTATTATCAATAGCAGAAAATGTTCATTTAATACAAATAAACTGTTTAACTAAATTCATGATTAATGAAACTGGTGATAGCACTATCAGTTTCTTAGAAACTAAACTTAGCGAGAAGAAGAATTAAAAATCGGTAAGTATCTTTAAGGGTAAAGTTACTTCTGATGCAACATGTTTTGTGAGCAATATTTTTTTAAAATTTCATAACAATATTATCAATTTAGTGTATAAAGATTATTCATATATGTTTGAAACTGTGTTATTATTTTAAAGTGTTCAGTTTTAACTCCCAAAAGTCAGTTTAAAATGCTTAACAGAAATAATTTTTATAATTTTCTTCGTTTGTTCAAATTGGTTCGTTTCTGCGTATGTCTCAGAATTTATTCACTGATTCTTTACCATACGACTTTGCTTGAAAAACAAGGGCAAGAAATATTAAAATGTATAAAATCTATCGTAAAAAGCTTCCCTAATGCGCAAACAAAATTAAAAATTAAATATGATTAAAGTATGATTCATACGCTTTAAAGTGTTATTTATTTAATGTAGGTATGTGTTATGCTTCGTTCTGTGCTGAAATCATTAAGAGCTTAAAAGAAATTACGAGGCTCACAACACATCCGGTGAGGTAAAAGAAACAAAAAAAATTTGGGATCAAAATACTGTAAAAAATCCATTTTTAACGAAACATGTTATAGAACAAAAAGTTTGATATACTGCATTTGTAGCAGTAATAATTACCTTGAAATCAATAACTCACTCTAATTTAATAAATATTACTGTAAAATTGAATCATATATTTTTATTATTTTTCTTACGAAAATCCGAAAAACAATATAAATACTTTTAAGAAATATTTTTTATTTTTCAGTTTTTTTTCCTCTTTGGTTTAAAAACATATTTGACTGTCTATCGAAACTCTTTTTAAGTCATTAACAGGATTTTTAAAAATGCGCACAAAAAGCCATAGCATTTAGCTTTTTTTTTTAATCGAATTTTAGCTCTAAAGAAAAAAAAAATTTTTTTTTTTGAAGTATTTTTCAAAAAGTTTGCATTTAAATAATATCTATGCTCATATTAACTCTTATTAAAAATTCAGAACCCTAAGTTTTATTTTAGATCAAGTCAAAAAAGTTATTCATATTTTCTTTCTCGATGATATCAAAACCTCCTGAACCCCTCCAAACCGTGGTAAAGAGCATTATATCACGCGTTTAAAGCGAATCATAGGTTAAATGTGATAAACTTATGCATTTGTTTTTCAATTTTACCCAATTTTACGTTACTTTTCATTTTATTATCACTACACACCTAGTCACGTATTAGAGTAATATTTTTAAATAGAATTCATGATTGATAAATGCATTGATATCTGAAAATTATATCAACTGATTTAGATAAAACAAGAGAAAGTCTTACCGTTTTACTGAAATTTATCCCTGATAAAACAGGTATAAATATCAGGAATTAAATTCAAGTAGCATCCACAAGCAAAAGGTTCTGTTCAAATAAAGTATTAGCGTAAGCATTACTTTTTATTATTCATTTTTATAATACTTTTGTTGTTCTTTTCATTTTAAAACAATCGACTTAAAACATTCAGAAATTGATTTCAATATTATATTTGTTGGTATCGAAAAATGTATTCAAAAATATTAATCAATCATCAAACTATCTAAACTAAGATAAAATATAAATTTAATTTTTCAAAAAATGAATTATTTTTATTTTGATTCTTTTAAATATGTTTTTTAGATCCTTAATCAAACAAGTTTCAATCATTGGCTAATAAAACTAATTATCATTATTATATTATTGGCAAATAAAGTTTTAAGTATGAGGAATAAAGTTTAAAATTCATGTTGCAAACTTAACGTGAAATTATAACTTAGATTATATGTAATAAGTTTTTAACATTTTTGGTTAGCAAAATTGGTTATGTAATAAATTTTTAAGTTGAATATTAATTGTGAGATTTGTAAGGAATATAAGATAAGGTTAATAATAATTAAGCTAAATTGTTATAGTCTAATTGCTATTTTAGAATATATTTACTAAATCAATTTTTTTAGTCTCGATTTGAAAACTTGGTTCTGAAAATGATTTGTATCTAATTTCGTTCAGTAGATATGAAATGCTCTTAAATAATAAGAATAAAAACTAATATAAGAAAATGAGAATTATTTATTCAACAATGCCTATTAAAGTAGCATTTGAAAAAGTGTTGCATTATATCTAATTTCGCTTAGTAGATATGAGATGCTCTTAAATAATAAAAATAAAAACTAATATAAGAAAATATGAATTAATTATTCAACAATGCCAATTGAAGTGATATTTAAAAAGTGTTGCTATATATCATGGTACTTAAATAATTAACTCATCCGACTGGCTAATATTTATTTACAAAGTAATATATTTTAAACTAATAAACTTGCTAGTTTAATTATTTGATACTTAAACGTATTTAATTTTGTGAATTATCTAAAAAAATAACTAGTCTATGATTGTATGAGAAAATAATTTTTTACTGAAGCTTTTATAAAAATTTAATCAATGAATATAATAAATAGGGATTTAATTTGCTTATATTTCACATTTAAATGAAAAAAATATTAATTAATTTATTTTTCTCGTAAGATAAAATCTAATGTATGCTGTCTAAAGTATTTCAAATATTTAATCAGTTACTTAAAGGTTTACCTTTTTTATTTATTGATAATAAAATAATATGAATCGTATAGAGTAAATATTATTGTTTTAAATGTACATTTTGAGCTTAAGTGAATGTTAAATTGTTTATTATTATTTTTCAGTATTATTTTGGATTGCGATGAAATACTTGGCAATTTTTGCTTTTATTGCTGTTGCTACAGCACTAAAATTTCCTTACAATCCTCAATTGAATGAACATTGGGAAAATTTCAAGGTAAGCTGCAATTGCATTTAACTAGCGTCAATAGAGGTAAATAAAGAATAATAATGTGTAAAAATTATTTGTGTTTTGATTAGTTATTCTAAATTCTATAATGCAATAATGGAAAAGTAATATCAATGAGGATTGTATAATACAATGGTCATTCGTAAAAACCAAAAAATCTTAGTTATAAAATAAATATGCTTAAAAGTATTTCAAAACAAGTATAATTTGGTCAGCCACTTTAAGGTATAGATGTTTGATAAGGAAGTTCAAAAATAATTATTTGATATTTATATAGCGTGCAGAAGAAAAGCACGTCAAAATTTTTATGTTAAATTATAACTTTAACATTGAATTAAATTATAACTTTAACAGCAACTAAGAATTTTTTGGTGCTATTAAATATTAAATTTGTCCTATTAACACAAAACTAAATTTTTTTATTAATATTTTTAGAAAACGTTATTATATGTTGCTTGAGAAATTTGGATTAAAAGTTTAAAAACTGCTTTTTTTTAAATCGTATAAATAATATATTAATAAATATAATTAATAAATTTAAGCAGTATTCAGTAAATTTTAAATACTATATCTAATCCATTAATCCGTTCTTATTAGTCTCGACTGCTCAACATTTAAAAATTTTTTGCACATTTAATTAATTCTATTTAACTTATTATTCTTTTATATTACTTATTTTTCTATTATAGTAACTTATTATTCTGTTATAATATTAACTTATTATTCTATTTAATTTATATGAAATTTTTTTAAAGATTTATGAGGTATTCATATGTATCTCAAGACTAACTAAAATTTAATTTTTCTTTAAAAGTTTGTTTATTGCATATGATGAAGTCGGGAGATGAAATCATAAGTTTAGCACATACATAGATCATGTGTATAATTAGTCATTAAAAACTAGAAAATTATAAAAAAGATAATATTGCTTATTATAAAAAAATATGGCTTTAAGTTATACTTTATTCTTTCTATAAAAATGTAATCCTTACTAGAATTTATTTTCGAGGTTGTTAAAATGTGACGTATTTCTATAGAGAATCTATGGAAAAAATTATGGTAGCAGAGAAGAGTTTTCAAGACGTCTTGTTTGGGAAAGAGCTGTCACAGATATCATAAAACACAACCTTCAAGCTGATTTGGGTATTCATTCTTACAGAAAAGGCATTAATGAATACGCAGACATGGTAAGTTTTCATAGAATTTTTGAAATATATGTTTTATATATAACTACAAGGTTTGACATACTTAACATAAACTTCGTTATGTATCCTAAGTATGGACATGTAATTAATTTAATATTAAAAAAAAGATAATTCTCAAAGTGATTGAGTCAGCTAGTTCTAATAGAAACACGTGGTACTTTCATTTTTGAAAACTGCTCGTAAAACTAATTAAAAAAAAGTTGAACAATATATAATCATGTATTTTCCCCATAAGAATGTGCTCTAGTTTATCTTTATTTTAATATAAAAATGAAACTACTTAATTACAATACTATTCATGTTACTTTAAAAGCTCAAACTGATTTAAGATTTTAAATTCAAGTGAAAGTTATCTTGATTAAATTTTAGTCAAAACTAGAATTTTCCAGTCAGTTATAATAAGTTTTAATCAATATTTACAAAATTTTTATTTTATGTGATTAAATACTAGCATTGTTTGATAATTTCAATTAAATCAAAACTACATTACAAGCGTAAACTTGTAATAGCTATCGATTATTAACCCTGTGATGAGTACTATGTTTTTTAAACATTCTTTATAATAAAATATTTAGTAATATCACATACAAAATACATTTAAAATGAAAAATGCAGTTCAAAGAAACACTTTCACCTCACACAAATCAAACGTTTACTACTTATTATTTCCATATATTATATAAATTAAAATTGTTAAACTCATTAAATTTAAATATTATAGAAATTAAACGTTTTCAACTTATTATTGAATGTAAATATTACACAAATTAAACGCTTGTAACTTATTATTTATACACAGTTTGTAAAGGTTTTCATCTTATCATTTATACGCATTTTACAAATTAAATATTTTTAAGCTTTCCAAATTGAAATATTATACAAATTAAACGTTTTCAGTATACTTTTTAATGAACACAGTGCTCAAATAAAACGCTTTCAACTTATTATTTATACACATTATACTGGTTAAACACTTTCTACTTATTCAGTTTACACATTACAGAAATTAAACGTTTTCAACTTATTATTTAATTTACACAATTCATAAATCAAGCATTTACAATTTTTTTATTTATATACATTATACAAATTTAACTTTTTCAATTTATTAAGTTTATACTTCACACAAATATAAATGTCCTCAATTTATTATTTAATTTATACATTACACAAAGTAAACATTTTGATCTTAATTTTGGTATCCTTAAATTTCTTATTTCAGAGTCACGAAGAATTTGTAAGGCACTTTAACGGATTTAAAAGCAGCGGTCTCCGAAGTGGAGAAGGAAGTGCCTGGGTAGAACCCTCTAACGTTCACATTCCAGACACTGTCGATTGGAGGAAACAAGGACTGGTCACTCCAATCAAAAACCAGGTACAAATTTATATCTTTTCTCAAAATTTTTTTCTCCAGCTGTTTCATTTTGCTTAATCTTAATAAAAACAAAATGTTGCGTTCTTACAACAAAACGTGCAGTTTCTTGGAACAATAACGACTCACAATAATTATGAAGAAAGCATATAAAATTAAGTTTTGAAATTACCCATATCATTATTCATTAAAGGAAAAGTGGTAGCTAAAACAAGAAACAATCATCATATTTAATGCAATAATTATTAAGTTAGAGATTTTTATTTAATAGCAACAATGTGGCTCTTGCTGGGCTTTCTCTACCACTGGTTCTCTTGAAGGGCAGCACAAAAAGAAGACCGGAGATTTGGTTTCCCTCAGCGAACAGAACCTTGTAGATTGCTCTCAACCGCAAGGTAAGTGCATTAAAATTTGCAAGAAATTAATATTTATTTAAATATAAGGTATATAATACAAAGTATACAATGAATTTGGTAATTTTTTTAAATTAATAAATATATACGTAGTTATTATAACATGGCTATAAATGCATTTTGATCAGAAGATGAAAATTCATGGTTTGCTATATTTTCTTTAAGGTAACATGGGCTGTGAAGGAGGTCTTATGGATTCAGCTTTCCAATACATCAAACAGAACAAAGGAATTGACACTGAAGCATCCTACCCATACACAGCTGAGGTAAAACTTCTCCTCAATTTGTAAGAAAAAAGCACCTAAATGGTATTATTTTGAAGCTGTTGAAACGATAGTCAATGTGCAATGTCATAAGCAAAAAAAAAAGAAGAAAAAAAAGATTAAGCACTAATTGTAAATGTTTATATTTGCTAGTGCACACTATTTAACTTTACGAATTACGGTAAAAAGCATCGGAATTCAGGGTGCCGATATATTTTTTAATCGTAAAATTCCCTTATGCACATGTTAAAGAACAAAATTTTTTGCGTATCTTAATTTTTACAGTAATTCCTTGAATTACTCAAACTAAATACATACTACGATAAAAATTATGATATATTTTACGGTAAAAATGGATTTTAAATTTTTACACGATTTGAAACAGGGTAGGATCTGTTCTAAAAAGTATCATAGTTTCATGGGAGTTACATTTTTTTTTATGAATTATTTTCATAAATTTTTTTCTCTTTATATTTTATTTATTGTCGAGAGAATGAAGTGTGTGATTGGAATGTAGACGTTTTGAATTTCAAGCATGACGTAAAGTAGATTTTTGCAATATCCTAAACAAAATTCATAATTTTTCATAAATAAATTAATTTGCATTTCGAAAAAAGAGTTTCAAGTAGGTTTAACTCTTCAGAAAGAAATTAATTTGCTTTTCGAAAATATTTTAGTAAATATAATTTCAAGAATATAACTTTTATAAATTCATAACTTATTATTTTACTTTTTCGTGAACAAAATGTATTGCTTTTCAAATTTCTGAACTTTTTGTGATTAAAATAATATTTGGACAGATTTTATTTTAAATTTTCGGTTGATGCAAAGGACAACCATCATAAATTTCTAAAATAATGTTAAAAAAATGTGATTTAGGCTTTTATAAATTTATTTATTTATATTTTCAGGATGGTCCCAAATGTCTTTTCACGAAAGCCAATGTTGGAGCAACTGTTACTGGATATGTTGATATTCCTACCGGAGATGAGAACGCTCTTAAAAAGGCTGTTGCTACCGTAGGACCCGTTTCTGTAGCCATTGATGCAAGCAACTTTAGCTTCCAGCTCTATCAGTACGTATAGAATAAATGTTATTATTTTAAGTACATTTTTGTTTTTCATATTACTCTATTGAAAAGAAGAACAAGGAAAAGGTTAAAATTGCCACCTTGAATCGTTTAAGTTTTTAAACGAAAAATAATTTAAGTATAAAAAGTAATTTATTTAATTTTTGTGTCTGATTATTTTCTTTTCGTTGGTAGAATTAATTGTCTTCTTTACATAATTTTCAAATCTTTGCAAACAGTCAATATCAAATTGTTCAAAATACTTATTCACGTGCAATATGAGCAAATTAGTTTTCAGCGAAAGTTAATAATGAAAAAATATTTATAATTTCATTTAGAAAGAAATTGCTTTCATCAAAAATAAATAATTAAATAAATATTGCGATTTACAAAAAAGCGTCCTTAAATAATCTTTGGTCTAAACTTACATATTTTTTTAAAAAAAATTGTATTTGAGAAATATTAGTTTTTCAAGTGAAATTTTATAGTGCAAAGTCAAATTTTTAAAAAACAATTGTACCTTATTTTTGGATTACTTTTAAGAGAATAAAATGTAATAAAAAATTAATTGATAAGTTTACACATATAGTATAGTGTACAAATTTTTTTCAGTTCTCTCAATGGAAAAAAAGATCTATAAATGATCCAATGGAAAAAACTCTATAGTGAAAATACAGAATTGCAATTTGAGTCACATACTACTTTTTTTAATTTAAAATTAGTCATTGCTTTGATAGAAAAAAGCATAATATTTTTATTTCTAAGTGATCTATGCGTCGTACGAAATCTTAACCATAGGCTCACACAATAAATATAAATTACATTTAAATTGCATAATAGAACAGTCAATTCTTGATATTACTTGGATTTATATCGACGTTTATATCATTGTTAGGTTACTGTTAAGTTTTGCAATTGTATAAATAATTTCAGAAATTGCATTGCTTAATAGTTAAATAATTCAGTGGTTAATTTTAATTTGTGTTCCAGGGATGGAATTTATGATGAATCCAGCTGCAGCTCTTCTCAATTGGATCACGGTGTTTTGGCTATTGGTTACGGAACTGAAGATGGCCAAGACTATTGGCTGGTGAAGAACAGGTAATAAAAGCTTCAAAACTTCTTTTAAATATAAGAATAAAATTCATAAATAAGCTCGAAACTTATTTATCTAATACTTTAAAATAAATAGTAAAATAAGTAATTAGTAGGCAATTAATATTGGTATGACTACTTTTTCTTATAAGAAGGAAATTTAACTAACAACGTATGAACAATAAACTTAAAGTACAAAGGTGTTCATGTAATGTTAAAATATTAAAAATGAAATAAATCCAAATTTATTTCCTATTTTTATATATATCATATGTAAATAACAGGAATATAACAGTCTTTTCTTAATTTTGATTGATTTTTGAAATAGTATATTCAACATAAATCCATTAGTGTTTTTATTAATTAGAAAGTTAGATGGGCTTATAAACAATTCTGTTTACTTATGCGCACACAAAGAAAAACTTCTGGAAAAATTACCGTACTCTATGGTAATTACATTTCTGGTACAAAAAAATATCATTTCGGTAATAAAAATCAAAGTATTTAAACCATTCATTCGATAGTTTTTCCGTTCATGTAGTATCGATTTACAGGAAATTTTGATTTACTTATAGTTATGATTTACATAGTTATAGTTCTTGATACCACACATTTAGTAAAAAGATACAAATTGAAAAGTAAATTTAGTCAAATAACTATTTTTTATGCCGTTCTCAAAGGTATCATGATAAAATTACCAAATTTTATCACATTTTATTATATATTATAAAATCAAAATTTATTGTGAATTCGTCCTAAATCATTACCAAGAGCTTCCGTGAAAATTTTAGAGAATTCTGGTGCCCGCATAGAGCCAGAAATACGGTAAATTTTATTATATTCACGTAAAAAATTGCAATTAATATAATGGTTTAAAGGTATATCTGACGTAAACTAAAGAGTTAATTAAAAATTTAAATTTCTTATTTTGCTTAGGTTTTATTTTGTGCGAAATATATCAAGTTTTATTCTTTGCTTTCGTATCATGAAAAAATATGTATCAAATTCTAACTCTGTAACTATTTTTCATAGATATTTCTTCTTTATGTTTAAATTTTAAAAAAAATAATGTTTTCTTTTTCATATTTCAGTTGGGGAACTACTTGGGGTATCCAAGGGTACATCAAAATGTCCAGAAACAAAGGCAACCAATGCGGAATTGCAACACAAGCCAGCTACCCACTCGTTTAAACTGTGATAAACTTTACATGACTGTACACGTTTGTTTGTATTGTATGTGAACTAATAAGAAATTAATTTTTGTATGTACAGAAAAAGGGATGAGAGATTGATTTGATGAGGAAAAAAGTGGAAAAAAGATCTTATAATTGTTAAAATAATATTGTGCATGTTTTAAAATAAAATATTTTATGTTCTTAAATGAATTTTGTTTTCTAAAGAATTAATACACACTGAATTTTTTTAAAAAAAACTGTTTGTTATTTATTTAGGGATTAAAAATAGGTTGAAAAGTCTTTTAAGTCACGGGTGATCTGGACTTAGACTGCTATTAGATTATTTCAAATTTTTACCCCACTAGCTCATTATCGGGTTTGCAATGGATTTTTTAAAACTACTGGAAAATTCGTGGTAGACAACCGCTATAGTTTCGCAGTCATTTTCTCTAAACAGATTTTTATTTTAAAATTAATAATTATTCCATTAAAACATTCCAATTTTGTTGTTGTATTATTCTTGGTTTCACAGATTTAAGTTCCAATTCGTCAGGCATGAAATTTAAACTTTAAGGCTTTAATCTTTCACCATTGCAACTTCCTTGACAAATTTGATTTTGAAATTCTTATTTAAATTTTAATTATTATGAAAACTCTTTAAATATTTTTCTCTAAGGAAAGTAGAATAATGCGAAAAGTTAACACTGAATGCTTATTTAAATTTTTTAACAGTTATTTTGTATATTTTGTTGTAAACATTCCATATAATTTATAATAAAAGTAAATGTGACTAATTTACTATTTAACTAAATATCTTTTTAAAAAATGTTACAAAAATTTTAACTTAAAGACTTAAACCATGAATAGTAAATAAAATTAAAATTTAAAAATAAAAGAAAATAATATTAGGAAAGAATGCTGGATAAATATTACAGGAAAATATCTTCAAATGAGGGATAATTTAGTAGTGAACAAGTACTTTTTTTCTTAATTTTGCAGTGAATTGTATTTGACATATAATAAATTTTTTTTTTTTAAATATCCTAAAAATTTAAAAAGTTTCAAGCAATTTTCTGAGCAATTTTTGTACTTTTCAAAAGAAGGCTCAAGACATTCAAGGGTGTTTCACAAATTTTATTTTGTATCATAAGACAAAATTTAATAACAAATGATAATACTTTACAAAAATTTTCGGAAACTAAACTTTGATGGTATAGAGAAAGAAAATATACGAAGAAAAAAACATACTTTTATGGGAGGTGATCCTTCTGAATGCCGGTCTCATTTTTAATAAATTTTGTTTAATAGTGCAATATGTAGTTTGTGGATAACCCCTTACCGCTTTTAGCTTCTTATTAAAATGTACAAAAACTAATTAGAAAATTGCTTGAAACTTTTTAAATTTTTAAGACATTCAAATAAAGCTTTTATCATTTGTTGATTCCCTACAAAATTATAAAAAAAAAACTTTATTAAATGTTTCTGCTCAAGGGCAGTATAAAGGAATCAGCTTAAATTCTCATATCTTGCGCAGTTTTTAAAGAAAATTTTGAAATTTCAAATCAACATCTTTGAAATTAACTTTAAATTTCTCCAAAAATTTTGTTTAATTCTATTGAATATTTATGAAGTTATAGCGAAGAAACATAAGACGAAAAAATTAATTTTCTGTAAAAATCTCTATATTTTAATAAATATTTACTCTAGGGCTACGAAATTTTATGCAGAATTTCTTTTTAACGGTTTTGAAACTATGCTAGTTGTAAATAGTTAAGAAGCTGTAACTGTATAGTTTTGCATTTATGTTTTTTTAAAAAACTAAACTAGTTATAAACGGGTTAAAAACCGTAAAGGTAAGAAATGTTCCATACCATAATTTACAGTGAACATTAAGGTTAAGTAGATGGGTAGATGGACAGAGTGCTGCCTGTTATTTTACTGTAATTTCAGAAAGAAAATTTCAACTGTGTAAAGCTCAGTTATTATTTTAAAATGACTACATTTCAGTATTAAATACATTTATAAGTTTAGTAGATAAAGAATTCTTAACTAAAAATAGTTTCATAACAGTTTTTAATTATATTTAATGAGTCTACAAGCTGATTTTTACAATGAAGCAATACGAAACTTATAAAATCAAAGAATTGTTATAGAATAGTTAAGAGACGTGGTGCAACAAAAGACAATAAATATTATCCATTTTTTGTTTTTTATCTTTTTATCAATAGCAGAAAATGTTCATTTAATACAAATAAATTGTTTAACTAAACTCATGATTAATGAAACTGGTGATAACGTTATCAGTTTTTTAGAAACAAAACTTAGAGAGTAGAAGAATTAAAAATCGGTAAATATCTTTAAGTGTAAAGTTACTTCTGATGCAACGAGTTTTTGTGAGTAATATTTTTTTAATTTCATAACAATTTTATTAATTTAGTGTATAGTTTTAAAGATTATTCATATTTGCTTGAAACTGTGTTATTATTTTAAAGTGTACAGTTTTAACTGGCAAAAATCATTTTAAAATGCTAAGTAGAAATAATTTTTAATACTAAAAATGTGGAACTTTCAAACTGATTTTTTTCTTCGTTTGTTCAAAATTGTTCGTTTCTTTGTATGTCTTAGAATTTATTCACTGATTCTTCACCATACGACTTTGTTTAAAAAATACGAACAAGAAATATTAAAATGTATAAAATATATCGCAAAAAGGCTTCTTTAATACTGCAAACAAAATTAAAAATTAAATGCTATTAAAGTATGAATCATGTCATTTAAGGTGTTATTTATTTAATGCAGATATCTGTTATGCTTCGTTCTCAGTTGCTGAAATCATTAAGAGGTTAAAAGAAATTATGAGGCTCATAACACATTGGTGAGGTAAAACAAAGTAAAAAATTTCGGATCAAATTACGGTAAAAAATCCATTTTTAACGAAACATGTTATGGAACAAAATGTCTGATATACTGCAATTGTAGCAGTAATAATTACCTTAAAAGCAATACAGCTTTACAGCAAAAATAGTTCCGGTACTTTACACTGTAATTTGATCAGAAATTTTTTGCAGTGAAGACGGAATTCAGTACTCCTCCTCTGAAGGGCATATTCCAGTAATTGGGAGTACAAGCATTATTTTTTTTCCAAATTAGAAATAAAATTGTAGATTTTGTTAAGGAGATAAAACTGTGAATTGCAAGAGTAACATTAGGCATTATTACCGTTGGTTTTATTAGACAGTTTCCTGAGATTAAAATTGATTAGTCCTTTTACTACAATGATTTAAATAGATGATAAAAGTTTTAGTGTTATTAGTCCATTCTATGAATGGTATTTTTTGAAATAGTTGAATGACAATTCATTGATGTTTTTTAGGTACGGTTATGAATAATTTAGCACACTCGAGAGATTATTTTGACGCTATTCAGAAATATAATTAGATAGAGACTCCTATAAAAAAAAACACCGCATTATTGATAAACACTCTACAATGCCATTTAAATTGTACACATTACAAATAATAACATATGCTAAAATTTTAAAATTAATAATTAATATTCCAATCATTCTAATCATTTTTGTTTAAAAAATAAACAGATGCTTTGAATGTTGTGGAACTAAAGTCCACAGTGTTTTGGATCAAAATGAAATTTGTTGTAATTTTCGTTGTTGCTGCTATTTCTTCAGCACATTGTCTATCGTTTGGACCACAATTGGATGATCATTGGGAATTATTTAAGGTGAGTAGCCTATAAAACTTTTACATCAAGTTAGTTTCCTTAGATTTTTAGGAAATTGAAACCATTTATTGATTTAAAAATATATAGACAATTATATGTGATAAAAGAGTGATTTATTTGATACTGAAAAATTAGTTCGTTAGAATTGTTATAAACGCTCGTGTAAGTGCGTTTATGTTATGAAGTGACATATTGTCAAAGCATATTTTCCAAATATAAAATAGATTAAGAAACTAACTAAGAATATTGTTTAATAAGTTTCACCTGAACTTAAGTTGAAAAAAAGCACGACCTGTGCGACCAAAATCATTGGTATTGATTGAGTTTAAGTAAGTATGGTAAGTCAAGGTTTTTCCATTTATTCATAAATTCATTATATTTACGTTTTTTGCCATGCTCATTGAGAAGTATACCGGAGTTTCAACTCTATACTAATTAAATTTTTAAGCCAAATTACCATATTTCAAGGATTAATTTGTTATGATTTAAAAGCAAAGTGTATGTATGGACAATATAAACCAATGCAATCATTTTTTAAAACTAAAGTAAGAACTTGATAATTAAAATTAAACGCTACACAATTTTATCAATTAATTGCCCCCAAATATTCAGCTTAAAACCATTTTTGAAACATGCCACACAACACAAAATATTCCAATTATGTTTCAGAAACATAATCTTTTAGGTTATAAGCATTTTCAAAAACGATAGTACAGCACTAAATATTCCAATTGTGTTTCAGAAATACTTTTTTTTGCTTCTAAAATTTAAGGCAACCTTAAAAATAGTGAGGAAAGAAATATTATAAACTCTTATTTAAAACTTCATTACTATGTCTGTAGTAGGTTGAGTTTACAATATAGTGAATATATAATGGATTACAAAGCAATTACACTATAGTGGATAATTTGAGGCGATTGCACAATGGTGTTGGCACGTGATATTAATTTAATCTATTCATATTTACACATGTTCTGTATTTTCTAATGACGGGTCAAAATTTGATAATGATATTTTATACAGTTTTGTCTTATTATTGATCTTCATTAAACATATTATAATATAATTTTCCCACTTGAAAATTAAATTACTTCTGAATAATATATGAAAATTTTTAAAAAGATTGTTCATGAAACATTTTAAAAATACATGAAAATATTTTAGAAAAATATAAGACGATTAAAGGTTTGATTGTGGTTAAATATTACGAAATCAGAATAATCATGAGATAGTTGGAAATGCTTTTTAGATGATGATTTAAATGATTTAATCATTAATTTAAATGACTTTATTATGTTATTTTAAGCTTCGTGAATACCCAATTAATAAAATTGCAACTCAGATTAAATTACGTACAATATACTAAAATGAAATTCATTTTAAAGTTTATTTATTATAATTTATAGACAGAACTTCAAAGTGCTTTTATATTTTAAGAATAAAGTACTGGTATAAAAATANTGATTAATTTTTATTTGTGTTCCAGAGATGGAATTTACGATGAATCCAGCTGCAGTACTTCTCAATTGGATCACGGTGTTCTGGCTATTGGTTACGGAACTGAAGATGGCCAAGACTATTGGCTGGTGAAGAACAGGTAATAAAAGCTTCAAAACTTCTTTTAAATATAAGAATAAAAATTATAAATAACTTCGAAACTTATTCATCTATTACTTTAAAATAAATAGTAAAATAAGCAATTAGTAAGCAATTAATATTGGTATGACTACTTTTTCTTATAAGAAGGAAATTTAACTAACAACGTATGAACAATAAACTTATAGTACAGAGGTGTTCATGTAATGTTAAAATATTAGAAATGAAATAAATCCAAATTCACTTCCTATTTTTATGTATCATATGTAAATAACAGGAAAATATTAAATTACAGTTAATCTCTTTTCTTAATTTTGATTGATTTTTGAAATAGTATATTCAACATAAATCCATTAGTGTTTTTATTAATTGGAACGCTAGATGTGCTTATAAACAATTCTGTTTACTTATGCGCACACAAAGAAAAAATTCTGGAAAAATTACCTCACTGTATAGTAATTACATTTCTGGTACAAAAAAATATCATTTCGGTAATAAAAACCAAAGTATTTAAACCATTCATTCGATAATTTTTCCGTTCATGTAGTATCGATTTACAGGAAATTTTGATTTACTTATAGTTCTTATTACCACACATTTAGTAGAAAGATACAAATTAAAAAGTAAATTTAGCCAAATAAGTGGTTTTTATGCCATGCTCTGAGAGATATCACGATAAAATTACCAAATTTTACCACATTTTATTATATATTTATACAAATTTTCTTGTTAATTTTACCTAAATCATTGCCAAGCGCTTCCGTGAAAATTGCAGAGCAGTCTGGCGATCCCATAGAGCCAGAAACACGGTAAATTTTACTATATTCTGGTAATTTTGACCATACTTTTTTTTCTCAGTGTATAAGTTTTCATTTAAGTTTCTTTATAAATAAATACATTATCCAAAGATATAGTATAATTTACTTACCTATTGATATTACATTTATTTTTTATAAAAAATTGCAATTAATGCAATGTTTCAAAGGCGTATCTAACATAAACTGAAGTGTTAATTAAAAATTTAAATTTCTTATTTTGCTTAGGTTTTATTTTGTGCAAAATATATCAAGATTTATTCTTTGCTTTCGTATCATGAAAAAATATGTATCAAATTCTAACTCTGTAACTATTTTTCATAGATATTTCTTTTTCATGTTTCAATTTAATATATATTTCAATTAATATATATTTAATAATATTTTCTTTTTCATATTTCAGTTGGGGAACTACTTGGGGTATCCAAGGGTACATCAAAATGTCCAGAAACAAAGGCAACCAATGCGGAATTGCAACACAAGCCAGCTACCCACTCGTTTAAACTGTGATAAACTTTACATGACTGTACACGTTTGTTTGTATTGCACTAATTAGAAATTAATTTTTGTATGTACAGAAAAATGGATGACAGATTGAATTGATGAGGAAAAAGTAGGAAAAAAGATCTTATAATTGTTAAAATAACATTGTGTATGTTTTAAAATAAAATATTGTATGTTCTTAATAGAATTTTGTTTTCTATAGAATTAATACACACTGAAATGTAAAAAAAAACTGTTTGTTATTTATTTAGGGATTAAAAATAGGTTGAAAAGCCTTTAAAGTCACGGGTGATCTAGTCTTAGACTGCTATTAGATTATTTCAAATTTTTTCCCAATGGCTCATTATCAGGTTTACAAAGAATTTTTTTAAAACTACTGGAGAATTCGTGGCAGACAACCGCTAGAGTTTCGCAGTCGTTTTCTTTGAACAGATTGCTTTTTTAAATTAATAATTATTCCATTAAGACATTCCAATTTTGTTGTTGTATTATTCTTGGTTCCACAGATTTAATTTCCGATTCGACTGGTATACAATTTAAAATTAAAGTCTTTAATCTTTCACCATTGCAACTTCATTGACAAATTTGCTTTTGAAATTCATATTTAAATTTTATTTATTATGAAAACTCTTTAAATATTTTTTCTAAGGAAAATAGAATAATGCGAAAAGTTAACACTGAATGCTCTTTTACTTTTATTTAAATTTTTTAACAGTTATTTTGTATATTTTGTTGTAAACATTCCATAAAATTTATAATAAAAGTAAATGTGATTAATTTACTATTTATCTAAATACCTTTTTAAAAAATTTAACAAAAATTTTAACTTAAAGACTTTAACTATGAATAGTAAATAAAATTAAAATTTAAAAATAAAAGAATATAATATTAGGAAAGAATGCTGGATAAATATTACAGGAAAATATCTTCAAATGAGGGATAATTTTGTAGTGAACAAGTACTTTTTTCTTAATTTTGCAGTAAATTGTATTTGGCGTATAATAAAAATTTTTTATTTAAATATCCTAAAAATTTAAAAGGTTTCAAGCAATTACTGAGCAATTTTTGTACTTTTCAAAAGAAAGCTCAAAACATTCAAGGGTGTTTCACAAATTTTGTTTTGTATCATAAGACAAAATTTAATAACAAATGATAATACTTTACAAAAATTGCCGGAAACTAAACTTTGATGGTATAGAGCAGTGTTTCCCAAACTTATTACTTTTGTGTACCCTTTCTAAATTTTTCGTAGCGCTGCGTACCACGAATATAAAATGAATGTATTTTTTACTATAAAAATTTCCACAAAAGTTAAAAATCACAACTGGCTGTTGAAACCACTAATTATGAACTGTTAACTGCAAAAATTAGCCAATAGAAAAATACGTAATCGTAAATTTTCACTGCTAGCTTTGTTCTTAAGTAAAATTTTTTTGAAATTTTCGTTTTTTGCAAGATATTTCGCATAAGAGCGAGAACCCCCGCTAAACTGTTCCCGTACCCCTAGGAGTACGCGTACCACACTTTGGCAAACAGAGGAAGAAAATATACAAAAGAGAACATATTTTTATGGGAGATGATCCTTCAGAATGCCGGTCTCATTTTTAATAAATCTTGTTCAATAGTGCAATATGAAGTTTGTGGATAACTCCTTATCGCTTTGAGCTTTCTTTTAAAATGTACAAGAACTAATTAGAAAATTGCTTGAAACTTTTTAAATTTTTAAGACATTCAAATAAAGCTTTTATCATTTGTTGATTCCCTACAAAATTATAAAAAAAACTTTATTAAATTGTTCTGCGCATGCGCAGTATAAAATAATCAGCTTAAATTCTCATATCTTGCGCAGTTTTTAAAGAAAATTTTCAAATTTCAAATCAACATTTTTGAAATTAACTTTAAATTTCTCCAAAAATTTTGTTTAATTCCATTGAATATTTATGAAGTTATAGCAATGAAACGTAATACGAAAAAATTATTTTTCTGTAAAAATCTCTATATTTTAATAAATATTTACTCTAGGGCTACGAAATTGTATGCAGAATTTCTTTTTAACGGTTTTGAAACTATGTTAGTTGTAAATAGTTAAGAAGCTGTAATTGTATAGTTTTGCATTTATGTTTTTTTTAAAAACTAAACTAGTTATAAACCGTTTAAAAACCGTAAAGGTAAGAAATGCTCCACACCATAATTTACCGTACACATTGAAGTTAAGTAGATTGACAAAGTGCTGCCTGTTATTTTACCGTAATTTCAGAAAGAAAATTTTAACTGCGTAAAGCTCAGTCATTATTTTAAAATACCTGTATTTTAATATTAAATACATTGATAAGTTCAGAAGATTTTTTAAAATAAAAATAGTTCCATAACGGTTTTTAATTATATTTAATGAGTCTATAAGCTGACTTTCAGAATGAAGCAATACGAAACTTATAAAATCAGAGTATCGTTAAAGAATAGTTAAGAGACGTGGTGTAACAAAAGACAATAAATATCATTCATTTTTGTTTTTTATCTTATTATCAATAGCAGAAAATGTTCATTTAATACAAATAAATTGTTTAACTAAACTCATGATTAATGAAACTGGCGATAACATTATCAGTTTTTTAGAAACAAAACTTAGAGTGTAGAAGAATTAAAAATCGGTAAATATCTTTAAGTGTAAAGTTACTTCTGATGCAACGAGTTTTTGTGAGTAATATTTTTTTAATTTCATAACAATTTTATTAATTTAGTGTATAGTTTTAAAGATTATTCATATTTGCTTGAAACTGTGTTATTATTTTAAAGTGTACAGTTTTAACTGGCAAAAATCATTTTAAAATGCTAAGTAGAAATAATTTTTAATACTAAAAATGTGGAACTTTCAAACTGATTTTTTTCTTCGTTTGTTCAAAATTGTTCGTTTCTTTGTATGTCTTAGAATTTATTCACTGATTCTTCACCATACGACTTTGTTTAAAAAATACGAACAAGAAATATTAAAATGTATAAAATCTATCGTTAAAGGCTTCTTTAATGCCGCAAACAAAATTAAAAATTAAATGCTATTAAAGTATGATTCATGTGATTTAAAGTGTTATTTATTTAATGCTGATATCTGTTATGCTTCGTTCTCAGTTGCTGAAATCATTAAGAGGTTAAAAGAAATTATGAGGCTCATAACACATTGGTGAGGTAAAACAAAGTAAAAAATTTCGGATCAAATTACGGTAAAAAATCCATTTTTAACGAAACATGTTATGGAACAAAATGTCTGATATACTGCAATTGTAGCAGTAATAATTACCTTAAAAGCAATACAGCTTTACAGCAAAAATAGTTCCGGTACTTTACACTGTAATTTGATCAGAAATTTTTTGCAGTGAAGACGGAATTCAGTACTCCTCCTCTGAAGGGCATATTCCAGTAATTGGGAGTACAAGCATTATTTTTTTTCCAAATTAGAAATAAAATTGTAGATTTTGTTAAGGAGATAAAACTGTGAATTGCAAGAGTAACATTAGGCATTATTACCGTTGGTTTTATTAGACAGTTTCCTGAGATTAAAATTGATTAGTCCTTTTACTACAATGATTTAAATAGATGATAAAAGTTTTAGTGTTATTAGTCCATTCTATGAATGGTATTTTTTGAAATAGTTGAATGACAATTCATTGATGTTTTTTAGGTACGGTTATGAATAATTTAGCACACTCGAGAGATTATTTTGACGCTATTCAGAAATATAATTAGATAGAGACTCCTATAAAAAAAAACACCGCATTATTGATAAACACTCTACAATGCCATTTAAATTGTACACATTACAAATAATAACATATGCTAAAATTTTAAAATTAATAATTAATATTCCAATCATTCTAATCATTTTTGTTTAAAAAATAAACAGATGCTTTGAATGTTGTGGAACTAAAGTCCACAGTGTTTTGGATCAAAATGAAATTTGTTGTAATTTTCGTTGTTGCTGCTATTTCTTCAGCACATTGTCTATCGTTTGGACCACAATTGGATGATCATTGGGAATTATTTAAGGTGAGTAGCCTATAAAACTTTTACATCAAGTTAGTTTCCTTAGATTTTTAGGAAATTGAAACCATTTATTGATTTAAAAATATATAGACAATTATATGTGATAAAAGAGTGATTTATTTGATACTGAAAAATTAGTTCGTTAGAATTGTTATAAACGCTCGTGTAAGTGCGTTTATGTTATGAAGTGACATATTGTCAAAGCATATTTTCCAAATATAAAATAGATTAAGAAACTAACTAAGAATATTGTTTAATAAGTTTCACCTGAACTTAAGTTGAAAAAAAGCACGACCTGTGCGACCAAAATCATTGGTATTGATTGAGTTTAAGTAAGTATGGTAAGTCAAGGTTTTTCCATTTATTCATAAATTCATTATATTTACGTTTTTTGCCATGCTCATTGAGAAGTATACCGGAGTTTCAACTCTATACTAATTAAATTTTTAAGCCAAATTACCATATTTCAAGGATTAATTTGTTATGATTTAAAAGCAAAGTGTATGTATGGACAATATAAACCAATGCAATCATTTTTTGAAACTAAAGTAAGAACTTGATAATTAAAATTAAACGTTACACAATTTTATCAATTAATTGCCCCCAAATATTCAGCTTAAAACCATTTTTGAAACATGCCACACAACACAAAATATTCCAATTATGTTTCAGAAACATAATCTTTTAGGTTATAAGCATTTTCAAAAACGATAGTACAGCACTAAATATTCCAATTGTGTTTCAGAAATACTTTTTTTTGCTTCTAAAATTTAAGGCAACCTTAAAAATAGTGAGGAAAGAAATATTATAAACTCTTATTTAAAACTTCATTACTATGTCTGTAGTAGGTTGAGTTTACAATATAGTGAATATATAATGGATTACAAAGCAATTACACTATAGTGGATAATTTGAGGCGATTGCACAATGGTGTTGGCACGTGATATTAATTTAATCTATTCATATTTACACATGTTCTGTATTTTCTAATGACGGGTCAAAATTTGATAATGATATTTTATACAGTTTTGTCTTATTATTGATCTTCATTAAACATATTATAATATAATTTTCCCACTTGAAAATTAAATTACTTCTGAATAATATATGAAAATTTTTAAAAAGATTGTTCATGAAACATTTTAAAAATACATGAAAATATTTTAGAAAAATATAAGACGATTAAAGGTTTGATTGTGGTTAAATATTACGAAATCAGAATAATCATGAGATAGTTGGAAATGTTTTTTAGATGATGATTTAAATGATTTAATCATTAATTTAAATGACTTTATTATGTTATTTTAAGCTTCGTGAATACCCAATTAATAAAATTGCAACTCAGATTAAATTACGTACAATATACTAAAATGAAATTCATTTTAAAGTTTAATTATTATAATTTATGGACAGAACTTTAAAGTGCTTTTATATTTTAAGAATAAAGTACTGGTATAAAAATAAGTTTGTAAAATTATGTTTCTTTGATCAGAAAGTGTACGGAAAGAGATATGAACACCCAGAAGAGTTTTCAAGACGACTTATTTGGGAAAAAGCTGTTTCAGATATAGTGCAACATAATCTTCTTGCTGATTTGGGAATTTACACTTACAGGAAAGGCATTAATGAGTATACAGACATGGTAAGGATTAAAAATTTTCATTTGGGAATGATTTACAGATTTAGGTGAGTAAAAATTGAGATAAAGTCACTTTTAAAATAAAAAGACGGTATGCTGCAAAGTGCAGCATCATTAAAATCCTCTTTACTGTAAATACATTTTTATTGTAAAACTTTATGTCGTAATTTTTACAATTTTTTTTATTTATTTGCTATAATTCAGTGATTTTACAGTGAACATTACTGCGAAAACTATGGTACATCAGCTTTTATTTGTTGCATAAAATGTTTCAGTAAAAATGGTTTTTTTTTGTAAAAAGTACTGGCCTTCCGAGTGCCGGTACTTTTAATCGTAATTTGATCTTGAATTTTTTATAGAGTTAATTTTTTCACCATGCTCAATTTTCTTAAAACTAGAAAATTCTTTAAGAAAAGTTAAATTGTACAGTTTGAGTTCTATCAGAACTGCATAAAAAATAAATAAATAATATTTTTTTCTGCGTATCGATGAGATTTCAGAAGAATGTGAACAATACATAAATCAGTAGTTAAGACACTATTCGGTTGAGTAAATATTTGTGCTGATGTATGGCATAAACGAATAATATTATTAATCTAGCATTATTGTTTTTAAATCAATCTAAAATATTTCTAATTCCAACTATATGCTTATAAGATTTTATTGTAAGAAATCAACAGAAGTCAGCATGTTTATTGCAAGCAAACGTGGACAAAATGTGAGGGGCAATGTCATGTTTCTCTAACATGTTTGATTGCAAAATTGCAAAAAAATGCTTTATCTATATGCAAAAAAAAAAAAGAACAAATATCAGATAAAAATTATCTCTTGTTACTTCCAATTGTATTTATTTCTACACTTAAAAGAAAAGTATTGTCAAAACTATTTTGGTAAAATTTACTGCGTTTTTGTCTCTTATAGAAACACCAAAAAGTTCAGTAATTTTTCCGAATCGCTTTGGTAAAGATTTTGGTGAAATTAACATTAAAATATGGCTTTATAACAAGTTCAATTATTGGGTAATATTTATTTTCTAGTTTGGTTACATCCGTGTTATCATTGTTGTATTCAGCTTGAATAATTCAGTCGTAAGCCATAATACGTTCTCAAAAGGCTTATTTAAAGGTCGGCTGGTGGTTATAACAGTTCACATCCCCACTCCACAAGGGAGGGTGTGTGGAAAAAGCTCCGGATGATTTCGGCAGATCTTTTAAGGAACGTTATTCAGCAAGAGACATGTGAAGACCATCCCTCCCGTATTAAATACTGACAGACATGTAGGTGAATAGGCTCAAATCGTACATACCTTGTAACTCTACGCATCATAGATAATCATTTAATGCTTCCTAATATGGAAGTGAAAGAGGGACAAGAATCTAAAAATAACTCCTCCTTTGAAATGTAAATCTAATTATAATTCAATGGTATGTTTACATCCTTGAAGTACCAAAATAGAATTTCTACACCTATTCTTTACCAAAACATTTTATGAAAACGAAGGAGTTTTAATGTCGTTATTAATACAAAAGTATTTATAATTTTTGTATTATATATATATATATTTATATATATATATATATATACACACATTGGTGGGTCGCATTTACACAATCACACACACAAACAAAGGAGAAAGGACATAGAACACAGAGAGAGAGAGAAAGAAACATCCATACTCTGAGTGGGATTCGAACCCGAAACCATCGGCTCCACAGTCAGGCACGCTAACCACTCGGCCACCTGGTCGGCTGAAACTCGATATAGAACACTTGTATTTAAGACACATCTTCCTTTTCTCGAGTGGTTTTAAAATATTTGATATCTAACCAGCTTAAAAGTTCTATTATAGATACTGCTCAAGATTTTAAAATAACTTGCGATTACAAAATGCTTGTAAAAATAAACCTTTTGGCGATGTTTCTTTGAATTTCCGTGCAAGAGATGTTGATCAGACGTGATCTCCAAGAATTTCCTTCTCTGACGATGTTCTGCTAGGAGTTTCTGAATTCGAATTTTAGAAATTATTAATTATTTTTTTTTTTGAGATTGTGACCAAAATATTTTTCTACTCCACAGTTATATTTCTAAGTCTGGAAGCACTTTTTATCACTAGCTTTGGCAAACACGCGTGAAGTTCTTTTTTTGTTGTTGTTGCAAGAAGACGCTCATCATCATTTTTCTCAATGGATGATTCTGACATTACGTTGAGTTGGACCACGAAAAATTTCTTCACCTTCTCTATTCAGCAGACGTGTTGTCTAGATATTTTCATTTGTTTTTTCTCCATTGTAAAACGAATGGAACTACACTCAAAATACTTAAACATAGATAATGCAATAAGCCGTTAATGAGCTTCGCATCTCAGCCAAACAAAATTATGACTCAGTTATTATGTTTTTGCCAGACAAGTGTCAAAAGTATACTAATGCAGAGAGAGAGAGAAAATATTACATTTTTCCAACTACTACATTTTTCATCTTTCCTAGTGAGATGATGATTTTCCGGACGTTTCATTGGCTCCGACCCCTATATGGTTATAATTAAATGATAATCTGTTATAAGTTTTATTTAAGTAAGAGAATACCGAAAGTCACAAAATGCTTGTTCGTATAATTTACTAGTCATAATTTAAAAATTTTCGGGACACAGTAATGTATTAAAACATACTGCTTGAGCATTTTTTTAATGAACAATAATTTATTCTATAATTGTAAGAGGGAGAGATCTCCCTCAATGAAAACATTTATTTTTATGGAACTGCTGTTATTCAAGATAAGAATGTTCTTCTGTAAGGTTTTAGAATCAATTTTGAAAGAAAACAAGGACACCAAAAATGCTACTTGAAATTGCATTACACTTTTTAAGAATGTTATGAAAGTTTTGAACGCAACGAGGCTCTTGCTATTTCAAGAAATGATTTTCACACTGAGTTAACCTTCATGAAATACCTTAACATTTTTTTTAAAATTCAGTACACTTTTGAAGTAATTTTTTCAATTTCTAATTATAGAGCCATGAAGAATTTGTGAAAAATTTTATTGGATTTAGTAATATTGGTCAACGTAGCAAAAATGGCAGCAACTGGATTTCGCCATCTAATGATCCCATCCCCGATACAGTTGATTGGAGAAAACAAGGACTGGTCACTCCTATAAGGGATCAGGTAAAAAATATTTTTCCACCTATATTATAATTTCTTACACTTGGAAATCCTAGAAGTGGTATAATTTTAAACCTGCCTCCACTTTCGAAGGTTTCAACTCTGATGCATTGTCCTAAATTTTTTTAAAACTCTTTTATGTTAGTTCTGCATTTTTGTTAACTACCTCTTTTTTGATCCCTGGTGGCTCAGGAGGTAGAGCACTTGCCTCCCAGAGAGGTGAGCCGGGTTCGATCCCAGCGATAGTCGGTCGATTCGAATTAGGCACCAGGCTCTTACCGACCACAGTGCTGGCGTGAAATATCGTCAATGGTAGATGGATCATGGGTTAGAGTCCGCTTGCCGACAGGCTAACCGTGGGAGGTTCTCGTGGTCTACCTCTCCATGTAACGAAAAATGCTAGTCAGTTCCATAAAAAAGTCCTCCACGAAGGCGAATTTCTCCCAGTACTTGATCCAGGAGTTCCCTTGTCTTCTGGATTGGGTTCAAAATTACAAGGCTACGGAGTGGAACATTAGTAATTGCAAACTTGAAAATTGGGTTGAATGTTCATCGACAGTTATAAAATAAAGTAAAACTGCCTCTTTTTAATAATGATTTTTTCTCTCATTTAGTCGTAAGCAATCACTTTTAAAAAGTATTAGGAGTTGGTTGCTAGCAGATAGATAGAAAGGGTATATTTATTATTATTTTTTTTAATTTTTGCATGTTTCTTATTTTGAATCTTAGATTATTTAAATTTCGAATCAGATTATTTATGAAAAATGAAATGAAAAAAAAACAAGTACATCACATTTTCTGAAAATTAAAAAAAAAAAAAAAAATTCAAGTTGTTTTTGATCCAAAGCAAGTCTAAAATTCAGTTTTTTCAATCCCAGTCTCCAGTCGTGTATAACGCTTCAACTCTGATGTATTATCCTAACATTCTCTACATTTCTGTTAAATACGTATTTTTAATAATGTGTTACTTTATTCTTAAACAATTCTATTTTAAAAGTATTTTTTAGGAAATGAGAAGTATCGTTAGAAGATGGAATGTTGATTTTTTTTATATGTTTCCAATTTTGAGGCTTGGTAACTTTTATTTTGTTTGTTTATGAAAAGAAAAGTAATGAAAAACTATTCCAACAGAAAATGCAATCAGTTTATTTGTAAAAAATTGAATAGAAATAAATAAATTAAAATTCCTGAAAATTCTCAAGTTAATTTTGAACCTAGAACTGAATTTCTTGAATCCGGTCATGGACTAAATATTGTTATTATTGAGGATAATCAATCATTGAACGTGTTTGTGAGCCTCCTCATTGACTTGCTCCAACTTCATGACAAAAAAGTTTATTTTTTTCATATTAAAAATAAATTAAATTCAAAATAATTAGAACTGAAGGTATAAACGGGGTTGTAATGTTTAACGTTTCGTGGAGGACATTCTTTTGCTTTTGCAGTTCTAGTCTTAAAATCAGGAGATGAGTTTCAGTGTATTTGCAATCACTCTGAGCACTGATCATCTCATGATTGCTAGACAGTAGTGTCATTGTACTAGTACAAAAATCTTCTATGGCCTTTGTTGATTAGTGTCCATAGGCTAGCTCAAAGTTAAAACTAGCATACTGCATATTTTGTGTACTGCATCTTCTTAAAATTTATGGTTTCCTAAATACTAAAAAGGAAAATGCAGTGAGAAATTAAATTATTTATTTCTGTGAAATTTTTTATTTTACAAGGGTTTTACCAAATGAAAGGTGGGCAAGGGTGGTAACTACAGAAATTCAGTAGCAGCATCACCATCGTATGGATTTATTAAGGAAAATCAGACTATGAGTAATAATTTATCCTGTTTTCAACCTCATTCAACAATCATTCAACGATCATCCCAATGTTCACCCTACGCCTTCAAAAATCATACTACAGCACATTAGGACGCGATTCAGGACGCATCCATATTAGCATGGCTTCTTTACAGTCACTTCAAATGTTCTCAAGTGAGTTGGTAAATCAGATGTGAAGCACACCTTACCTAAACATATAACAAGTATGTATGTACGCTAAGATGTTACGGTGCTTCTGGTGCGAAAGTTTCCTGTTTATACTTATTCAAACTTCATTTGAGAAATCCTGATAATTTCAATTTTATTAGATTTTATTTCTTCAAATAACTATCCGAAAATACGACGAAATACAAGTACTGTAAGAAATTCATTATTTTTTCAGTAGTTTTATTACTTTCATTTTTTCAAAATTTGTTCTTTAAACAAATAATTATCCCTTCGAATGAAGAAAGAATGCAGCTCTGGCTATGCCTTTTCTGTTACTGGATCACTCGAAGGACAACAGAAGAAGAAGACGGGAAACCTGGTGGCTCTCAGTGCACAAAACATTATAGATTGCTCAAAACCAGAGGGTAAATCAAACAATTTCTACCTCAATTCGAATTTAATACTACTTGTACTAAAATTAAAATATGATAAATATTATGATTAATTTCACCTTAGTAAACACTGTGTAAACGTCAAAGTAACTTAAATAAACTAAGTTATGGAAGTAAATCCGAGGATCTTAATAGGTATATTTTCGAAAACAATTGTTAGAAATTTGCGCATCTGACTGACATTTTGTCGGTGTTGAGCTAAGTAACGCATTTGACGCACATTATTTACACTGCTATGCATTGTTCACAAAAAAGACCATCTTGAATAACTTTAGATACAATATGATCGAATCTTTACATTCTAAAACTCAATCTTAATGGTTGGAGTGGATAATCTCAAATATGCTAATTATTAGTACTGACGACATTTTAAGATACAAAATCAGACACAAAACGTTCTTTCTCTGAAGAAAAATATCTTTTTTCGACGGATTTGGATTTTTTACCCTCAGAATATAGGGGGAGCCGCAACCTGTGAAATATGGTCCCCATAGAAGAGCGATCTAAAGTTTAGACTCCCAAATGTTAATTTTATTTTTTGCGTATTTTGCTATTTGTCGAGAACTTTTTAAATGAATTTAAAAATCTTTGCCCACATCTATAAGATTCGTTTATCCAAAGATAAATCCATGCAAAAAATAAATTTTGCTAATATTGTTAATAAATAATAAATTTGCTAAATATTTATTACTTTTTATCATTTTATTTAGTAATAGTTGTTGAAAGGAATTTTTAACAGTAAAGTACACAATTTTTTACATTATTTTAAAGTATCTAGTTTTACATGTCAAAATACAAAAGTTGAGCAAAATCGGGTGAATAGTTCCTGAGAAATCGAATTTTAAAATAGTCACATGTTTAAAATTCGATTTCTGAGGAATTATTCACCCGATTTCGCTTGAATCTTTTATTTTACCATGTGAAATTAGATAGTTTAAAGTTATGTAAAAATTAATGTACCTTACACTTCAAAAGTTTTACGACTGTTATTGAGTAAAATAGTAAAAAAAAAACGAAAAAAAAAAAAAAGAAAACGGTAAATATTTACTAAAATTTATTTTTTGAATTTAATCACTTTTGAATCAACGAAATTTATATTTATGTGCAAAAAGTTTTCAATTCACTTAAAAAATTTTCGAGATATGGCGAAATACGCTAAAAGTAAAATTAACATTAGGGGGTCAAGACTTTGGACTGCTCTCCTGATCAAATTATTAGGACCATATTTCCCAGATTGCGGCTACTAGATTGAAGGGTCAGAATCTCTCTCTCGAAAAAAAAAGGTTTGTTTATTCAGAGAAAGTACGTTTTCTTGTCGGTTTTCATAACTTAAAATATCGTTTGCACTAGTAAATTTGCATATTTTTTTAGCACCCTCTCGAACCATTAAGATGGAGTCCTAGAACGTGAAGATCCGATCATTAGATCAAAAATTATTCAGGGAGGCACAATACAAATCCTCTTCTTGTATCTCTCGAATCGAGTCCTCTTTTATTAAATCGAGGAGTACACCTCAGTGGATCGAAAATACACGGTTCCCAGCAGGCATCACTGGCTGCGATCAGTAAGCGGGTGGGTTACCACTTTGATCAGCCTTCGTAGGGACCGAGGGTGCGCGGTATCGGTCCTCGTTAAAATGTTCTACCGTGAAGTATTCGACTTCGCGTGCAGGTCATCGGGATACCAAAGTAGAGGAGCCATCCACTCTGCTAAGGCATGTCTTCGTTCTCTCTTATGGCATGTCTTCTGATACCCCTCAGGGATGTTTCCCAGACCGTCGCCAATTGCCCATTGTGCAGCTCTAGCGCGATGTAAATAATACACCTACCTAAATCAAGGAGTGATTAAAATTTAGTAATTAGTCTATTTTTCTCACTCATGAATTACTTTATTATGAGATGGGAATAGCAACACTGAAATGAGCTGATAGATAGCTCAGTACATTGTAAAAAATGTTAGTGTACCTTAACACCGGAAATGGTGGCAGCATCAAAGTGCAGTGAAACGACATACATAACTCTCATAGATATAAGTGTTCCACGACACCAAGAATATTTTATTACACTATTTGGCTTTTTACACTTCTACTATATCCTAGAGACAAAATTTAAATTATCACTGTCCTAAAAATGATTGACAATTTAAAGAACCTATGGAAGAAAAACGAAAGAAAACAGAAATGTTGCCTTTTGCTCAGGTAATCGGAATTTCAGTCTCACAACATTTCAAAACTATGTAATAACAAATTTCATCACATAGCTCCTGAAACTATAAAACCATGCTTTTACTACGTTTTAAACTATTCAAGTAGAATATTTGCATGGGTCTTTATTCTTTTTACGTGTGCTGTTAAGAAGTTAGAAGAAAGAATAGAAGCTAGATAGGAGTTAGTTTCAAATAAAGTATCCTTTAAAACTACCATATAATGTACTTCGCTATCTCTGAATAATTTAAAACTCTAGAAGGTCCAATTTAGAAATCTAGGGGTCATAGGTGATACTGATCGTTATCTTGAACAAAATTAATATTGAAACACCCTGAAAATTTTTTGATCAGATAGTCGGATTTTTGTGTTTAAGGAGTCAATTTTAATAGTTTGAGAGCCTGATCTCAAAAATGAAAATTTATTATTGCAGACGATATTTTAAGTTACGAAATCAGATAAAAACTTTCATTCTCTGAATGAAAATATTTTTTTCGGATTTGGGTTTTTGATTCTCAAAATATGGGGGATTGCCGCAACCTTGAAAATATGGCCCCAATAGTTTGGTCAGAAAATTGGTTGAAAAGTTTTTAATGTTAGTTTTACTTTTTGAGTATTTCGTCATATCTCGAGAACTTTTTAAGAGAATCGAAGAATTTTCGCACTTTACCAACATTGTTTTATAGCTTTCCTTTGACAGTAGCCCCACTTGTTAAAGAACTTTGTTAATAATTTTATAATTCGTGAGAGATTATTATTATATTTCTTGAATCGAACACAGGTAACCCTAAATTTCTATCGTTTTCCGTTTTTCCTGAACTGATTTTTCAACTTGTCGGATTTATATAAGGCATTTCATAAAATCTCATTTTATACGAGCAATATGATGCATAATTTCATTATAAATATACCATTTTTGAAGATTTATGTCTGTAATTCAGTTACATTTTGTTTGTAACTTTAGTAGTTGATCTTTCCAAACAGGAAAAATTGCTTCTCAGCTATTTTCATTTTTAAATATGGATTATACGCCTGATAAAACTGTTACTTAAAAACTACTAATTCCTTAAATAAACTTCTTAAAACTTCACAAATGTACACTCATAAAAGTTACACACAAAAGTACTTCACCGTTTGCAAAGGATTCAATAAATGTTTTTAATATTTTCCATTTTTGCTTTATATTTTTCTAAGGAAACGGGGGATGCAATGGAGGTTTTGTGGATCAGTCTTTTCTATACATAAAGTTGAATCGTGGAATTGACACTGAAGCATCATACCCTTACACAGCTAGAGTAATTGCTCTTTTTACTTATTATTAAAATTTAAACGCTTTGTTTATTTGAAATTATTGAATTTTTTAAATTGCTTTTTTTTTAACAAGACAAATAAATTATTAGTTTTTGGACAATACATGGCATTACGTCCAGCTTTCAAAGGTATACATTGAAAAAGAAATTTTGAATATCTAAGTGCCAAAAATGGTGGCAGCTTCTTTTCAACAAAGTTGTAGTGAAATGCCATGCATAACTATTGAATCTAGTATTTTACTATACGTATGTACTATACGTTTACTATATAATACTTGGTGTTGTAAAGTAACCGCCACCATTTTTGTTATTCAGTAAGATTAAAATTTATAATTAAACTTAAATAAGATATGCATAAAGGTCAATAAAATTATTTTTACACTGCAAAGTAAGAATCATTAATTTATAATGCATACATACACTAATTCTTAAAATAAAGTTAGTTCGTAAATTAAGCATTCGCGGAAGCACAAAGAGAATCTTAAAACGAATTCAAACTACACTTAACAGAAGCTGATTGAATTTATACAATATAAAATTAGTTAATGTAGTTCCCAGGAACTCAGGAGATAGAGCGTTCGCCCTCCAATGAGGCGAACCGGGTTTGAATCCCAGTCAATACGAATTCCGCATCCGGCTTGCACTGACCAGAGTGCTGACGTAAAATATGCTCAGTGGTAGACGGATCATGGGTTAGAGTCCGCTTATCGTCAGGTTAACCTGGAGTGGTTTTCGTGTTTTTTCATTTCCATGTAACGCAAATGCGGGTTAGCTCCATCAAAAAGTCCTCAACGAAGGCAAATTTCTCCTAATACTTGATCCTGGAGTTCCCTTCTGAACTGGGTTCAAAATTACAAGGCTACGACGTTGAACATTAATTGTCGTAAACCCAAAAATTGGGTCCACTGTTCAACAACGGTTATGAAATAAAATAAAATAAAGTACTTTGAGATTTAAAAAATAAAATATAATTATTCTTAATACACAACTAAAAACATGCATACATATAAATCAGAACTTTCCGTTTTCTATTGATGAATATCAGCGTTGAAAATTACAACAAACTCACGCCAGCTTGTTCAAGATTGTACGCAAACTTTTCACAATATTCTATTAAGTGTTTCAAAATATTCGAAGCGCGGCAAGCGCCACCAATTTTGTTTTCGGAAGTGAAAATATTTCTCGTATGGTATAAAAACGTGTGATTTGGTGTAAGATTAACTCAATTTTAAGTGTTAAAGTTTAAATTACACCCTTTAAATCATAGATGAATGCTCCTTTCGGTGTTAACAACCCGGAATAAAGTGTTCCTTCGCACAATTGTTTGGGTTGTTCAACATCATATTCTGAGAGTTATTTCATCGCAGTTTGCTTCAATGCAGATTATTCTCTTCGACTTTTTTGTCTTTCCGCATTTTGTCCCAATAAATAAGTATAATTTTAAACGATATGGTGCACTAGTTATGCTTTTGAATTTCTGACTTTTTAAATTGTAAATCCGAGAGCGTTATGCTTTTTAACAAATATTAGGTCACGTTTTGAGTTAAATTATCCATAAAATTACGCGACTGACTGCTAAAGTGTTTTTGGAGTTAATTATCCCCCGTGGGGATATCTACTCCTTCACCTAAGATAATAAATTGGAAGATGTTAAAATTACATAACTAGTTGTTACTAATATTACAAAATAGTACGATAATTTTTAGTGGTATTATANTGCTTTTTAACAAATATTAGGTCACGTTTTGAGTTAAATTATCCATAAAATTACGCGACTGACTGCTAAAGTGTTTTTGGAGTTAATTATCCCCCGTGGGGATATCTACTCCTTCACCTAAGATAATAAATTGGAGGATGTTAAAATTACATAACTAGTTGCTACTAATATTACAAAATTGTACGATAATTTTTAGTGGTATTATAAATTTATCTATTAACGATTTTTAACGTTCCAAAATAACTCATTCATTGATCATTATAATTAATGAATCTATTAAATAAAATATTTAGAACATATTGACATTCACTAATTGTTAACAATAAAATAAACTTGTTCATAAATTATTTTTAACACAATAAACTATTTCGAAACTATTGATAAAAGTCATTTTCTACTTGTTTATATTATAATACAAGACAAGCTTTTCTTAAAATTATGTTGTCGTGTTTTCTAAGGATGGTCCCGAATGTCTCTTCAAGAAGGAAGATGTTGGAGCCACAATCGAGGGTTATGTTGACCTTCCCAGCGGTGGTGATGAAGAAACCTTGAAAAAGGCTGTCGCAACGGTTGGTCCAATCTCAGTCGCAATCGATGCAAGCAATTTGAGCTTCATGAATTATAAGTAAGTTGAAATAAAAGAAATTACTATGGCGAAACTTTTTGGCAGGTAAAAACATCAGAAAGTTGCTTAAAAACCAACTTTTTATTTTTTATTTTGAACACTGCAATATTCGGAGTCGCAGTCGTATCGGTTGGCCGGGGTGTCTGAGGCCGGAATGGCCCTTTACCCCTTTATCATCAGGGGAGGATTGTTGAGGTGGAAACCTGATCATTTCTGCCTGGAAATAAAAGTAGGAATTAATAATTATCATCATGTGAGGTGAGCATTGAAAATACATAAATATAACAACTAATATTTAAATAAAGATAAAAATAGGAATACATAATACACAGATATATAAGTAAAAAAGAATCGAAAAATTATACTTCCTGTGCGAAGTTTGTCAGTACTACAAGACAACACAAGCACGTTTCAATTACACTTCATAACACATAAATATAACATCATCATGCACCACATAATGCTTATTTATCTATCAAAAAAGCTTAGTCTTTTTTTTTCAGTGCCATTCAAATAAATTGATTTCAGTCAACGCATTATATATAATTATTTTTTCCCCATTACTTATATTCATATCGAATATCGTCATATTATTGCCATATAAAATATGATTTTCACTATATACGCTCCATTGAGTCAAAACTCAAATGGTCATTGTTGCATCACTCGTAAAAAAGTGTGCAACTGCAATTTTCGGAAATACAGAAGAAGAAATACAGAAGCAACCACAACATGGTTTAAACCATATATTTAATTGTTTTCAAAATATTACTAAACTATACTTTTCAATTGATACAGAAATATTAATATATATCGAATTTCCGATATTTTTATTTTTTTCTAGGAGTGGAATCTATTACGAACCAGCTTGCAATTCAGATTACGTAAATCATGCTGTTTTGGCTATTGGATATGGGACAGAAGATGGCATCGATTATTGGTTGGTTAAAAACTGGTATAATTCTTTTGGGTGTTTTCATTTGATCTCATTTTAAAAATTTTAAAGGAAAATCTTAAGTATTCTAAGTAATTATAATTTAAACATATTGAAAAAGAAATTTCTTTTATTGAATGTTGGAATTGATAGTTAATATTGGTTAAGAAATCAGTTTAATTTTGTACTATAATATAGATAACTTGAACCATAATATCAATACTTTAATAAACTATAATATTGTTGTTTTTTGCTATAATGCTGAGTGAATGTTTGCAATCAAATTGCGATGTTAAATTGAATAATTTTTTAGCTCAGGATCAACCCTTGTTTCGTATAATTAAGTTTAAGAAGGATGATATTGAAAAATTGTTTGGTTCAAGATGAATCTCAGTTTCCTCTAATCAAGTTTAAAAATGATTAAAAAGTAAGCATTTTTGATTTTTCGATTGAAGATGATCCCCAGTTTCGTGTAAACAGGTTTAGGAAGGATTTAATTGAAAAACCTTTTGGTTCTAGAATAGCCCTAGTTACTTATAATCAAGTTTAAAAATGATTAAATTAAAAAAAAATTTTCATTCAAGATGAACCTTAGTTTTGTATAATCAAGTTTAAGAAGAATTAAATTAAAAATTATTCATTTCAGGAAAAACCCCAGTTTCATGTAATTAAGTTTAAAGAAGACTTATTTGCAGAGTAATAAGATTAAACTTGGCATTAAAGTCTTTCACTTAAAGTCACTAAACTACAGTTGAAATGAATTTTCACGATATTATGGTACAATACGCTTCAAAATTTCGAATAGTAAAATTGGTATTGGTAATTATGAGTATTTAATATTTTAAAAATACAACGTCTACTTATTTTTGTGTGGAATAGCAGTAAAAAATTGGAACTTATTTTCATCTAACACAGCCTTCTTATTTTAGTTGGGGAACTACGTGGGGTATTAAAGGATACATTAAGATGGCCAGGAACAAGAATAACAATTGTGGAATTGCATCTTCAGCCAGCTATCCACTTGTTTGAACTGAAATGGTATTTTTGTCGTAACACTCAAAGTATTTATGTGTATTTCATATGTGTGATAAATATGATGAAAAATGTACAGTTGCAATATTTGGTTTTGCAATTCCTAGTTTTTAGAATAATGTTAGAACAACGATTTTTCTTTGAACTTGTAATTGTTTTGAATTTACTGTCAATAAAAATATTTGAAAATACTAAATATGCTTGGACTATAATTTTATTATTTGTGTAATTATTTAATATTTTCTTTGGAATATGCTTCACAAATAGTTAGAACACTTTATTTTTAAATGTTTCAATGTCAAATATAATAAAATGTTTTCAAAAAGGAAAATAAATTTAATGCTTCAAAATAGCTTCTTCATAATTTCAAAATAGTTACACAAGGTTATTTTAGGCAGAGGTAGAGGGAAAATCTGCAATGCAAAATAGAAATGGGAATTTTTGAGATTTTCCTTCCTAGAAAAGCTCAACAAGATGAATAAAACACAATCATTGCAATTTTAATAAATACTTAAAGAGAACAAAATTCACCCAGCAAAATCACAAAACTCCACATTGATATTGTTGAAGCTAGCTATGGAAATAATTATCAGTCTTTTTACTATTTACAATAAAAAATAAAAGAATGACATTAAAACGATTTAATCTGTGACCCTGTTTAATATTCAAACAAGAGATTAACATGAAAACTGATTCGAGAATTTTAAAAACTAAAAACGAAAGCATTTCTAGCTTTCGAATTTGCTAATAACCATGTAATATAAAAGTACGGTCTGTGACCGTATGAGTGTGACAGAAAAAGAATTCTAGTCAATAGATAGCGCCACTGAAAAACAAGAAGAAGAGCTTATTTCTGCCTTAAAATAGTCTTGTCTTTATTAACAAGGGGAGTAAGATAACAACAAAACAAACTAAGATATAAAAGTATACAGGAAAATAAAGATACAGATGATTTACCTAAGAATTTACAAAATAAAAATAGCTGTCAAGCATTTCATTCTATTAAAGGTCGGATATGATTGAGAAACGGCAGCTGATAGTGAAAAAATTTCCATTTATTATTCTTTCTTAATGACAAAAAGGAGTCAAAACTTAGGATTTATTTATAACATTCTGACGGAGTTATTAGAAATTCATTTCACAAATTTGCAACTCAGTGTTTTCAATTTTTAAAATCAGTATTTTTTGAGCATAGCACTCATAATGGCTTAAAACAGTTTAGGGATGAGAAGTAATTTTAAACTAAAAAAAAGCAGTTAAAATTTCAATTTGTAATTAAGAAATGGGAATAAATAGTAAATTTTTGATTGACATTACAAATTCGTTTTCAAATTTGCTTAATGAAACCTGCAGTGACTTGGAGATAAATATTTTTACACAATTCGTTTAAAATATATTATGAAAATGACTGAAAATGTCAGTCGAAATATCCGTTTTTAACTAAAATTGTGCTTAAAACATTTAGGTCAAAATGATATTTTTGAGATAGATAGATAGATAGATAAAGAGATAGATAGATAGATAGATAAAGAGATAGATAGATAGATAGATAGATAGAGATGTCATATGTAAATTGATTAAAATGTTGCCATGTGTAAGTTATGAATTTGTTTGATGGCAGTCAACTCTTAGGTTTTGATACAAATACGAATGAGTTCAAACTACAAGGGGGCTTCAGAAATAAATTTTACAAATGCGTATTATGTCATTTTTTAATATGAATATTTTCTTCAGTGGTCATTCTTAAAACAATTGTCACATATTTCGGAGTTCATTTTTGAATTATTTTCAAAACGGCTGCTTTGAGCTACAATATTAATAAATTTATTGAAACAAAAAAATTTTTGACAATTTTCGACATTTATTTTATAAATTGGCATCGCCAAATCGAAATATTTTTATAATGGAATATTGTAAACTTCTTTAAAATGGTGGTATACTCTTCAGAAATAGGTTGAAGCAGAACTTGTATTTCTCTTTATACAAATCTCAAGTATTAACTGAAAACATAAGTAATCATTACGTAAATCAATTGGAAGCTTAAATTGTTAAATTGACGAGTTTGCATAAATGCAACATGCACTTTTTGCAATTTTTTCTATTAGAAACAATCTTTAAATTATTCACTCTGGAATTGCTTCATCACTTTTTCTAAAAATGGTGAATGAAATCTCCAGTTGAGTTTTTAATTAAAAAATTTAAAAAATTACAATATTTTAATTTTAATGTAAAATTTTTAAATGTTTTATACTTGGGCAATTATTTTGCATTCTGTTATTAAAATTAAAATTGCAATTTTTAGAAATAGTTGAGAGTTTGGTTTTTGTATAAATAGCAGAACTTTAATTTTCCTTGGAAAAATCAGCATCTTTTCAAAAAGCTTTTTTTAAACATCACATCAACATGATTTTATTAGTTGTTTAGTTTGTAAGAGAACAATTATATGCAAGCATCTTATTCTTCGCTAAACAGTTACTTTTAAATTGCTGTTATTCGAAGGAGGTGCTTTACTTCAACCACAAATTACAGACTATAAGAAATGTATATTAAAATATAATAATACAATTTCTGAAGTTTCGCAGTATGTTAAAATTTTGAGATGAAAAATTTGCTTTTAAAATTGTAGAGAGGGAAAATACTGATCTCATGGTAATGTAACAAATCTGAAAAATGATTCGTAGAACAAAATCGTGACGAACAGAATCTGAAATTGAACAAAATTGCTTATAACGAAATCGGGATTTATATTAGGTTTTGGATTGTTACGAAATCTGCCAGTTAATCGATAAATATTTAATGTAAGGAGTGGGACATCCTGAGTAGGTAATTCACCTAACACCTAATAATTTTATTTATTATAATACAGGACAAAGGTCTACATATGAAAGCGCATATATATATATATATATATATAT
>NC_092211.1:83356057-83431632 GCF_043381705.1 Parasteatoda tepidariorum
CTTGGAAAATTAATATATATATATAAAATTGTAAAAAATGTAATAAAGTTTTATGAAAAGAGAAGAAGAAGAATAAAATATTTTAAAAAATTAGACGGTATTAGACTTTTGTTAAAAAAATGAAAAAGTCGGAAAGCAAAATAATAAAAAGATGTAATTTCGTCATCAGCTAACACGATTATTTCGCAAAAAGGAGTGCTTTCTAATGTTGTATTAATATGGTCAAATCAAAATATATCAATACAATAGTGTGAGGAACACAAAAACAATTGTGACGAAAATGGAACAAATTAAGTAAAAAATACGAAATAAAACATACCAAGCAAAAAATATAAAATAAAAAGCAAAAAATAAATAAATTATTAAATAAATACAGAATAAATTACAAAATGTAATATGTAAAATGAGTAGTGAATTCAAATGAACCTAGACATACCGGTATCTTGATAGATTGATTTAAAATATTTTCATAACAAGTTGTTTCGTAACACTTGGATCGTGGCTTTGTTCTGTCTGTGGATTTGTCCAATGTTGTCTTGTCATTTAGTGGTTTTGTACTGATACAGCGTACAACTAACTTTTGTGATTTAGTGTATGCATCTGAAATTCATATTCTATCCTCAATTAATATCCCTTTCATATTTTTTTGACTCTCTAATTACAAGCAAAAATATATTTTAATATTTTTCAACTATAAAAAGTCGTCTAATAGTTACTAAGAATCTGTTAGATTATATTCCAAAATATGAAATCTAAAAAAAGTAGTTTAAATGTTTTTCATTCATCTTCAAAAATTTGTTAATAATTAATTTTGTAATTTAAAGAAATTCAAACGATGAATTATTTTTTCTCTTAGACCTAAATAACTTCCAATAAGTGTAAATTTTAAAAATTTTTGTTTGGAAGTGAGCCGAGTGCAGAAGATTTTACTTTTGACGCAGAAAGTGACACCGATGTCCTATGCTGCGTTTCATAACTTTAATTTATTAAAATGTTAAATTTAATTATTTTCTCTCATTTTCACCGAAATTAATACAAACTATGATAAAAAAGTTTGAAAAATATGTTTAATGAAAATTCTATATAAATTATAAATAACTTATATTTATCTCCTGTCTTCTTGTCAAATATGTTTTTTACTGCATTGTCAGCTATTAAGCTGATTTTTTTTTAATTACAGATTCGATAATCAGTAGTATTATATAAAAATAATGTATTATTTCATTTGTGTCACTAAAAAATCATATGTTTTAAAAAGATAAGCTAGTATCATTCGCATTAGGCTATTTATGTATTATTGGCGTGTTGTTTGTTTTTATTTTTCGATGTTTTATCAAACTTCATAAACTCAGTGAGTGTTTAAAAAATCGATCGTATCATTTGTTTTTTTATCTGGGACAAACGAAAGGGTGAATTGTCTCGTGCAATTATCACGTTATTTTGATGTTATCTAATTATTAATTTCAACTTCTGATTTAAATGATTCATTTCAGAACTGCCTATAAATATAGGATTTTATTTCACTTTTATTAATCCTCTGAAAAGTTTGGGAGCTTGAAAATCATAAAAGATATATAGACATATTGTGAGTTTTTCATTTTAAGTTTACCTTTTTTTATTTAGAATTTTCGATTTAGTTAATTTTATGTTATGTAGCAACTGAATTAACTTATTTTTATGTTTTCTTAATCAAGGCAAATCTAATTACTCATAAAAACTAGTCAGTTAAGTGATTGAGCTTTTTTAATTGATTTATTCCATTTTCAAAGAATTTTTCATATGTTTTAGCATAAATTGTATTAAAAGGGTATTTTTATGAATTTATAAACTGGAAGTCTAATCAAATTAATTTAAAATCTATCTTAAAAATTCCTCTTATTTATGGAGGATAATTTTGGGGAAGTGGAAAAAAACACAACCCATTATTTAAACCGTATTTTGTTATTTTATTTTCGATTTCCTGCAATTACTTGCAAATTTTTGCTTTGAATATATATCTAGGATTGAAATTTATATGTTTCATGTTCAAATTAGTAAAACTGTCCAAAAAATTACTTTTTCGGAAGATTGCGTAAAAATTATATATCCGAGCAATTAGGTTTAAGTATTTAATACTAATCAAATTTTCACTTACTTTACCTTAAATTCAAAGCTTCTTTACAGCTATTGGAAAATTTAATTTTTCATAGGTATATTTCTATATATTATCATTGTATAAGTAATTAAATATTTTTTAATAACTATAAATATCGAGCATAATATTGTTATTAATTTTAAAATGTAATTTTAATTAGAAATTTCTTTGAAAAAACAACTTTTTTTTAAAAGTGTAAAGTTTTTTTTCTGATTTTTACTGTCGATGCATCTATTTTGTTATGTTTCAATAGTTTAATCATATTAAAATAAGCGTGACAGAAAAAGTGCTTGAACAATCACATCTGTTATTTTTCAAAGTGAATGTTGAAATATTAATAAAATATTGAAATAATTAATAAGTGACAGATATTAAAGCAACACGAAGAGTGTTATAATTAATATTAGTTATAATTAGGTACGGTAATTAAAACAACTACATTTCCATAAAATAAGCTTTATTGTTTGAGCAAGTATATAGGAGAAGGATATTGTTTTTTTAATTTTAAATTAAAATTGAATCTAAAATTAAATCTATTTTACATTTAAACCTGATGTTCTACTACAATATATATATCCCTCTCTGCTTGGTATATCTGCTATCTACTATATATCAACTATATATCTGCTTAGAAAAATTGCGCATTAACCGGAGTAAAAGAGAGATGCTATTAAGTTTTGTTAAAGTTTTAATTTTTAGTCATTTTAAGGTTTAATTCAATATTACTTATTATCAACTTGAAATAGCTATTTCAGTTTGTATATAAATTTCAATATGATTGTACTGGATTATCCTGGAGTAGCTATTTTTTGTTTTTAATAATTCATGAAATTTTAAATAAAAATATCTAGCAAAGATATAATTTTTTAAATCTTTTATACAAATAAATTTAATTTCTCAAATCTTAAATGTATCGAAATTATTCAGACTAGTTGTGAATATTGTCATTCATGCCCCATTTTAAAGTACATTACTTTTGGTGTATAGTTACAATAGTTTTTAACTATTTTGTCACTATTTCTTAAACACGTAACAATTCACCCAGAAATTGTATGTTTCACACCATTTTAACAATTTAGTAAAAAATTATTTCAGTTAATGAAAAAAATGTTCAGAATGTTCATGTTTCTAGCTGCTAAAAAGTTAAAGCTATTTATTAGATGCATTTTATTGTCTGATAAATTCAGCATCACATAATTAAGGTAAAATTACATAAATTTATTTTAACAAATTTTATATTTTGTGTCATATGTTTACAATTTTAAAATATAAATTTAAAATTGGTTTAAATTCATAATAAGACAGAAAAAATATTTTGGAAAATTAATGTGATGTGTTTTATTTATTGGGTATTATATATAGAATATTAAATAAATAAATGTATGCATTTCTTTGGAATTTAAAGTGCTAAAATCTGTGAATTTAAACTATTTAATGTATTCACATATTTACAGAATGTATATTTTTTGCTGCATAAAAAGGACTTAAATGTATTTGTTATGTTTCAGAAGTAAGAAAAAAGAAAATGAAGGTCATTGCACTTTTTGCCTTTATTGCTGTGACAGCAGCGAGTAGATTACCGTTCAATCCCCAATTGGATGAGCATTGGGAAAATTTCAAGGTAAATAATTATTCATTTCTTTTTTTGTATAAATTTTATCCTTTTTTTATATTTACTTTTCTATCTGAACACTAAAAAGAACACTAAAAAGACAAAAACTGTCTTCGTTTTAGTTTTAAAGTCTGGTAAATTTCTCAGCATTTTCATAAATCCAGCTATGATTCTTTGCATACCAAAGAATGTGCATATGGACCCATAGTTACAAAATTCATTACAGAAAGTCTTCTTTGTTTCACTGAGAAAAATCCACTAATTTTAAGAGAAAATTTCTTAAGTTTTAAGATTTATTACATTGTGAAAAGAATTTTTCTTTAAAAAGGGATCTATTTTTCTAGTTTATATTACTATTTTGAAGTTCAAAACTTTAAAAAAAATAACGGATGCTTAAAAATGTTCTAAGGGAAAACTTTATTTCCGCTATAATTCTAATTTCAATAACATATATCAGCCAATAAACAATTTTAATCTTTTAATATTTACAAGAAATTAGAATTCATGAGAAGTTATGGAAAAACCAGCAACTCATTTTAGGAAAATATTATTTAAATAATTAATTAAAAGATCACTGAACTTGATATAAAATAATTAATGATCATAAATGATTCAAGAAAATAAATTACTGTAAATATATTTTTCGGTGCTTAATTGGGATAAAATACAAGCAAAGTATTGTTTTCAAATGTGTTTTTCTCGATGTTTATTAACGTCTGTCATATAGTAAGTTAAAAAAAAGAAATTGTTTTTAGTTATTTTGGGTTGCAATAATTAATTTTTTCTAATGATTAGATAAATTCTGCTCTTTCTAAGACCAATGGTTTGTTTTGTATTACAATATAGTTCAAATTTGCGAAGAAATTTAAAATGATGCTATTTTGTACAAAATTATTGAACTTCTAAATTTAAATACATTATAATTTAACACAACATGAAGGGGAAAATGGTTAATTTCAGTTTTTATTAAGTTTGCAACAATTTTCTACATAATTTTGGTTCAAAACACCCACGTTATCATCCAACATTGAACTGAGGTTTCTAAGAGTTTTGTAAGATTTAGGAGACATTTAACTAGATATAATTTATTTGTGGAGAAATACAAATTCAAATGTGACATTATAAATCTTCTTATGATGAAATAAATAGTTAACTTTAAAGAATTCATCATAATAAGATTTATATACAGATTAACATAGAATACAACAGATTAACATAGAATAAAGTAACATTTTAAGCAAAGATGTGCGTATGATGTGTGTATAAATTGCGAAATTAGCATATGAAAATTTTTTTATAAAAATTTATAACAAAGTAGTACTTTTATCTATTGGTCTTTCGATTTAAATTATCTAGTAGAATCCTTTGAATTTTTTCCTACAATTTCTAAGATCCATATACGCAGTCAGCGGATTTTTTACATTTTTGGGTAAATGAATGTTTGTTCGTAGAATGTTTTGTAGAATATTGTTTAAATGATTAGTGCTGCAAATGAATTTGTCAATTGTATAGAAGAACTAAGTATTCGAAAAAAATTTAGCATAATTTCCGTTTTTTTATTCTTTTTAATATATTTCACTTCTGTTTCTAAAAACTTGAACTTTTAACAATTTTCTTTTCTTTTCTTTTCTTTATTAATTTTTTTTGCTTCCTTTTTATTTTATTGACGAAGTAATTTTTTTATTGCAAAGATTAAAACTAAGTGTTTTTTATTTTACATTAAACCTACGTGTACTAAAAGCTTGAACTATTTATTGAACAATTTTCTTATATTCTATAAATATCTTTTCATTGTTCTGAAAACTTAAAAATCGAATAAATAAGCTATATCTCTTATTATTCTATAAATTCTATAAATTTAATACTTCATAATTCAAATATAAAAATTGAAAAGCTAATAGAAACTAAAAATTCCATAGATTTTGTTATTCGATAGTTATCTATATGAATATGCCACTAAGAAAAAAGTATGATTAAAACTACCAGAATATGGTAAAATTTACCGTGTTTTCGGCTCTACGAGAACACCGGGAAACACACCAATTTTCAGTGTAGCACTTTGGCTTCCTGACTTTGGCTTTTCTATAACTTTTGATTAAATTAGCAATCAAATAGGGTTTGATTAACCATGCTATTTGATAATAATTGTTGTAAAATTAGGTAATTTGATCATGAAACCTTAGAGCAAGGCATATAAACCATTTATTCAGTTAAATTTACTTTTCAATTTTGAATTTATACTAAATGTGTGGTAATTAGAACTATAAATTTGAGAACTAGAATTTTTGTAAACTGTTGCAATGTGAAAGGAAAAAATACCAAATGAATGGTTTAAATAGAGTATATTTTTGTATAATTACCAGAATTATGTTGATATTTATTATTTTTTTAATACCAGAAATGTTATTACTTAAAAAGTACCGTAATTTTATCAAAACTCTTTTTCTCTGTGTACTATCTAAAAATCCTATAATCCAATAAATAATTTATATCTTATTGTTTTACAAACCTGTATTTGATATTCTATACTTTCGTTTCGTAGAGAGTATATGGAAAAAGCTACAATGGCCAGGAAGAATTTTCCAAACGTCTCTCATGGGAACAAACAGTAGCAGACATTATTGATCACAACTTGAAAGCAGATATGGGACTTCACACCTACAGAAAAGGCATCAACGAATATGCTGATATTGTAAGTAATAAACTATGGTTAGTAGCTATTAATACTGTAATCCTATATATATATGAAATTTGTATTAGAATATATATTTTTTTAAAGCAAAAAGTAACATTTAAAGCTCAAACTAGATCTGGTTTTTTACAAACTATAACTTCAACATAAAAATATTTCGATGGATATTAAATGAATCGTTGTAAGATTAGTTATTTACAGGATACTTAAGTTAAGTTCTGTTTTAGATTTTGTATTGATTTTTATATAATTTTATTAGTTATCAGAAGTTAGATTATTGCATTTGGTACCCGAAAAAGAGTACATAGGATTCCAGTAGTGATATTAAAGAATTTGACCAAAATTTAGGTATATTGAATGTCTGAATAAAGACTTTAAAACTACTAGAATAACAAACTAGAAAACCTTAGTCAAGAACACGACGACATGGAATGGAATTCTGAAAAAGGGACTGTCGTGCCTGTGAAGGAGAGCTGAATCTTAAGTGCGCATGCGTGAAGTGATTTCTGTTCGGTTGGAGATTGCACAGTTGTAATTTGTTAAAGCGGATTGAAGAAGTTAACTGTAAGAAGAGAGTAAAAACTATCTCTAAAGTCTGATTCTCAAAATTTAGAATGATATAGATTGTTTTACTAACAAAAATGTATGACGTAAAATTTATTTTTCGTTGCATGAAATAAATTAGCTATTCACTTATCAAATAAAATTTTAAAAAAAATTAGACAAGTGAATAAGCAGCTTTTAAGCAATGCTAATTTATAATTTATTGTTCTTTTTTTAATTCTTAGAGCCATGACGAATTTGTAAAGCATTTTAATGGGTTTAAAAGTGATGGTCTAAAAAGCAGAAGTGGAGATGCTTGGGTTGACCCTGTCTACGTCCATATTCCAGACACTGTTGATTGGAGAAAACAAGGACTTGTCACCCCTATTAAAAATCAGGTATTTATTTTATAGATCATAGGACAACAGATATAAGATCAGATATTGCATCACTTCTTATTGCAATTTTAAAGTATATTTTTTGACTAATAATGAAATACATTTACAAACATAACTCGATATAGAAAATCTAAAATTATTGATGGTAAATAAAATAAATATGAATCGAGAAGCTTGTCAAAGAAAATATACTATATTAAAATTCTTTTTCAATGCAATTAAAAATGGCTATCTTGAATCCTAAGCCACGATGGCTGAGAGTGCGTTCGCCTACCAATGATCCCGGGGATGGCAGATTGATTCGAATTCCGTACCCAACTTGCACAAAACGCAGTGATGACATAAAATATCCTCCATGGTATACGGAAATTGGGTTAGAGTTCCCTTGCAACTTTGGGAGGTTTTCGTGATTTTTCTCTCCTTGTAACGCAAATTAGTTCCATTAAAAATCAATCCTCCACGAAGGCAAATTTCTCCCAATACTTGATCCAGGCGTTCCCTTGCCTTATGGATTGGGTTCAAGATTACAAGAATGCGGAATTGAACATTGGTAGTTGTAAACTGAACATTCGGTCGGTTGTTCAATGATGGTTATAAAATATCGTGAGTTCTCAAACAAATTTCAACTGGAATAAAAAAAGAAAAGAAAAGAAAAAAAGAAATTTAAGTACTATATTTTCATTTTTTTTTTTAAACACAAGACCTTTACCTACATTAAAATCAACGCCCTATTTTATGTCAACTGAGATAAAAAAGTAATGTATATATTTTTAAATATAGCAACAATGTGGCTCTTGCTGGGCTTTCTCCACCACCGGATCTTTGGAGGGACAACACATGAAGAATACAGGAAAGTTGGTTTCTCTCAGTGAACAGAATCTCGTAGATTGTTCTGGAGCAGAAGGTGAATAAAATAAAATACTAGATACAGCAATACGTGTACAGGAAATTCTATAACGATCGTCACTTATAGATATTTTTTGTAAATATTTGATAACAATGAAATTAGCTAGTATACACATTAGTGCACAAATATTAATATTCCAACGAGAAAGAAATGCTGTTGGAACTGAACGTATCGTTAACAAAAAAGGGGAAATTTAAAAGTGTCGAAATTTGCTTGATTTCTGAAGGGAAACAAAAGAGTGTCTTAGAAAAAATTCTCTTGACATTTTTAATTGAATCTTTTTCAATCGGGATTCTTCAGGTTTTGATATCGTTTGCGTTTTCTTACTCGTTTAAATATTAATTCGTCACATTTGAAAACCACACTTATTTCAATTGAAGCAGTTGTTCCAAAAGCATACATAAAGGGTGATAATAATAATAATCCGTACGGAAATCAGAATAACTAAAACAATATTTACAACTCCTGAAATTGATCCCTAAATTGAAATTACTTGGAGAGCTGTGCTTAAGTGACATTCTGAAATACTCTGACCTTTAGTTAGGCATAAAAGCATATTACGATCAGCTATCAATGTTTCGAGGGTATATTTGCACTGAAAAATACAGTATGTTTAAAAGTACCAGTATATAGTAAAAGCTACCGTTTCTGACTCTATAGGAACGCTAAAAAAAGAAGTAATTTTTACCGAAACGCCTTTGTAATGATTTTGATAAAATTAACAATAAAATGCGGTTTCATAGTATGTAATGACAAAGGGTAAAAGTGGTAAAATCGGTAATTTTATCATGATTCCTTAGAATATGGCATAAAAACTACTTATTCGGCTAAATTTATTTTTAATTTTTGTATTTGTTTACTACATGCGGGCAGTAAGAACTATAATTTTGAAAACCAGAATTTTTGGAAACCAGTTCCCAACGGAAAAACTACAAATTGAATGTTTCAAATATCGTCTATTTCGGTTTTCATTACCAGAATTATCATTTCTTAACTACAAATAGTAAACTAGAATTCTTATCTAGAATTATTCTACAGTATAGTTATGTTACAAATTTTTTTCTCCACTTGGATCAAAATACTTGACTTAATTTAAACATTGAAATCCTTTTCTGTGCTTTATGAATGAGGTCTATGAGGTCTAAAGGGTTTTTCATAACAAAATGTTCCATTTTTGAGAAAAAAAATTAGGTTATAGCCCGTATTATTAAGAGAAATTCGACACCAAGTATAAAATAATGCTTTAAGAGCTTCCTAAGTTGCAGCTGAAATGCTGAAACTCACTTATTGAAAACAGAAAAAAAAAGCATTCACATTTTCTGAATTGGATTCGTCTAAAAATTCGTATATTATACTTATCTCTGTGTTGTTTTAATAAATCAAATACACATATTTTTTTATTTATAGGTTTTACGGATGAGACTATCTCGATTTTAATATGAAAAATGCACTAATAATAAATATATGCAATTTTTTACTTCATATTTTTAAAAACTCCATAAACTATATATAACCAAATCTAAAAACCATAACCTATATATCATTGAGGCTTCATATTTTTCAGGTAACATGGGCTGTGAGGGAGGTCTGATGGACCAAGCTTTCCAATACATCAAAGAAAACAAAGGAATCGACACTGAAGCATCTTACCCATACACAGCTGAGGTTTGTCGTTGTTGTTTTCCGAAACTACAGCTTATGTTTTTTTTCTAAACAAAGATATAGAGTAGGGTAATAGATTATAGATAGTTATATATTTAATAATTTTGACTGAGAAAATCTAGTCTAGGTTTTTATTACGTAATGATTGCTTAAGTTTTATAATCTTTTTATCATTCTATTTACAATAAAATATTCTAAATAAGTTTGCCTAGTTCTTAAACAAATGCCGCGGTGGCTCAGGAGATTGAGTGCTTGTCTCCTAATGAGGGGGCTCAGGTTCGAATCTCATTGATGGCCGATTTATACGAGTTCTGCTCCCGGCTCTTCCCGACCACAGTGCTGACGTACAATATCTTCAGTGGTAGACGGATCATGAGTTTGAATAGCCTTGCAGTGTTTTCTTCTCTATGTAACGCAAATGTGAGTTAATTTCATCAAAAAGTCCTCCATGAAGGTTAGTTTGTCGCAATACTTAATCCAGGAATTCTGTTTTCTTTTGAGTTGGTTTCAAAATTACAAGGCTACAGAATAGAACATTGATAGTCGTGCACTAAAAATTAGATCAGCTGTTCAAAACCGGTTATGAAATAAAATATAATTAATATAATTCCTATAATTAATATAATAAAATATAATTAATAAAATATAATTCCTGTGTTACTTTAGACGTATTTCGTTTAAAACTCTTCGTCTAAGGTAAATTTCATAATATTCGGTTACATAGTTGTTTATAGTTTCAACAATTCTGAACGAAATTTCAAACCATGCAAATAAATATTTTAGCGAAGAACTGTGAAACAATGGTTCGAATATTTACTTATACTAAAATAAGTTTACATCAGGTGGATACTAAATATAAACTTTATTTATGTTTAGAAAATGTTAAAACAAATGAGTTATTTTAGCCACTACTTAAATTGTTCAATGCACGTAGATGAGTGGAAACTAATGATTAATCAAATTACTTAAAACTAACAAAACTGAACTTGCTGTATATCTTACTTTGCTTTTCAATAATATTAATTCAATCTAAGAAGAAATGATATTTTAAATTTTAAAGGATGGACCCAAGTGTCTTTTCAAGAAGAACAATGTTGGTGCAACTGTAACTGGATATGTCGACATCCCCACCGGTGATGAAGAAGCTTTGAAGAAAGCTGTTGCAACAGTTGGACCAATATCTGTTGCCATTGATGCCAGCAACTGGAGTTTCCAGACTTATCAGTAAGTTAAAAAATATGATCTATTTTTACCCACCAATTAGAAATTTAATGTTTTATCACTTTATTAGTGCTTTCCTGATCATTTTGAAGGATACAATTTTTTTTTTCTCACGTGTCAACTCTCCTTAATCCCAATAAGCGATTTTTTAGCTTTATTTTACTATATTTCACAATTATTCCATCTCGAAATTATGTGATTTTTGAAAAAAGGTGAATTTCAAATATATAACAAAACTCCTCTTGCGTGTGTTTATTAGCATTTTTATGTGTGTGCTTAGACAAGATGGTGCAATGCAACACAATGGTCGGACATTAGCGCGCTAGCTTGACAAGATGATTTCTCGAGTTCACTTCCAAGTTATGCCTGACTACTCCTTTACTAATACTCCTATTACTTTTATCCCAGTAGTTTTTAAATAATTATATTAATAGGTATGTAGCATTGAGCCTAAAGCTTTTGAGGAAATTTATATCTTTTAAGAAGGAGTATATGTATGGTAATTTCCGCAATTAGACGAAATGTTTGCTTGTAGCACTGTCCAAGGCATGGTTCCATCTAAAGCGAGGAAAATATCCATTTTTAATAATGTTAAATATCAAATAAAGATGTATCCAACTTGTGAAACCAAACAATATTAGTTGCCCTCTGGCGGTTCATTGATTACCTACGTCTTTTGACTGCTATACGGAAAACAAATTCTGGCAAAATTACCGTACCGTATAGTGAAGACATTTCCTGTTAAAAAACAACGATAATTCTGGTACAAAAACGAAAATATACCATATTTAAACTATTCATTTGGTAATTTTTCCCTTCATATGGAGACGGTTTTCCTGGAAATTCTTAATTTTAAAATTATAGTTCTTATTTGTACTTATACAAAACTGAGAAGAATAACAAATACAAAACTGAGAAGTCAATTTACCCGAATAAATGGCTTTATGAAATGCTTTTAGGTATCATTATAGAAATACCAAGTTTTATGACTTTTATCAAATTTTAGCATTTAGGTAAAAATTAATGTGCTTTTCGGTGTTCTCATAGAGCCAGAAACACGGTAGACTTTTTCACATTCTGGTTGTTTTAACATGCTTTGTTCTTAGGGTAATGTCACCAATTTATTTTTCTGTTTCACTTCTTGTTTTTGGTTACCAATTGTTTTATTGATGCATGATTGAAAAATAAGTACGATTAATCGACCTTAGCTAGTATATCTTAATTGCAGCCATATTTGTCAATAAAAAACGAAAAATATTACTTGGGAAAAATAATAGTTTACTGCAATCAAAATTATCCATCAAGTAATAATTTTTTCCAAGAACTGAAAAGAAATTCATTTATACACTTCATTTAATGATTTAATTTTCAAAATTTTTGAAAATCTTCCCTGTAGAAGTGGAATCTATAACGAACCCGCTTGCAGCTCTGACCAGTTAGATCATGGTGTTTTGGCCATTGGTTATGGAACTGAAGATGGAAATGATTATTGGTTGGTCAAAAACAGGTACACATAAAAATTTACTACTTGATTACTTAATAATTACTACTAACAATTAGTTAATCAAAATTAAATGTTACTAAGCTGCATTAACCAAGAAATACGTTTTAATTTTTTGAAAATTATATTTTGAACTTTTGCTTCTTTACAGTTTCTTATTATTTGTTTGATTATTTTTTAGTTTTTCTATGAAACCTTTTACAATGATTTTCTATGCAGCTTCTTCAAATTCCTTAGATTGACTATATAGTTAATTTTTATAGTGCTTCGAATAATATAAATCTAATTGAACATTTACATTTATTTCAGATATTTCATTTCATTGAATTAAATTATACAATTTTGATGAGTATACTGCTCTACTTCGTTTTAAATTGAAAAGTATTCTCTGACTTAGATTTTGCTTTCTTTTTAAAAAAAGAAGATCAAATAAAATTAGTACTACTAGTTGCAAAGCAAAAATGAAAAGTGAATAAAAATTAACGATTTTAAACAATCAAAGAAAATCAAAATCATCCGAAAATATGTACTGCATTGACAATTTTTATATTGCATTAATTTTTTGTTGCATTGACAATCTTTTAATAACTCAAATAAAATTATCTTGTTTTGATTAATGTTTTTAAAATTTAAATAAAAATTAATATACTGATTGAAATTAACTTTTTTTTTACTTTCTACTTCGGTTCAAAATATCAATGATTTACTTTTAAGAATTGAAACTGCATTCAGTGAGTATGATCAGAGAGTGATATAATTAATAATATATTAAATATAATGTAACAATATATTAAATGTAATGTAATAATATATTAAATATAATTTCCCCAACAGCAAAAGTAATCAATTTTGTATAAATTGAAGTTTGAGTTTCAAATTTTACATGCAAACAAATCAATCAAACTTTTTAAATTAAGTAGCTGAAGTACATTATTTAAATTGCTTGTTGCTTTTCGGTACCTGGGTCGGAGAGTTTATGTTCCATCTGTATCCATACGTGAGAACAATGTCTTTTCTATGTATGGGTATTATATGGGTATTATTAGTGTGTTATTTAGATGCTTAATTATTGCAGATTTTCAAGATATAATGTTATTCTAATTGATGACTTTAAATTATTAGTCAAGATAGTACTACTTTATTTTGATGACTTCATATTTTTTATCTAAGTTCTTATTTTATTTTTTAAATGGAGATAAATTGCTGCAACTCTTTTTTAAAACATCTCAAATCTTGTTTCCAATAAAAATTTGTAGGCTCAATTACAACACCTCAATTATAAAGAATTAGAATTACAATAACAAAGAGCAGTAAATAAATAAATAAGTAAATAAATAATTAAATAAAAATTTCTCTTACTTGATTACAGATTTAACTGCATTGAGACTTATTTAATTTTTAAAGTACTACTGTATAAAATTCAATTCAATTTTAATTATTAATTTAACATGAAATTTTTATGTCTAATTTTTAGACCATATATTTGCAAAATTTTCTATATCTTAGATTAAGCTGAATTTTCACAATAATAGTCTGAGTCTGACATCGTTGAGGTTTCAGACAAATTTGGATTTAATGAAGAAAGTGCTGCAGATTCAATCTGAAAGTTCTGTTAAAAGGATTGTTACAAATATTAGATTGCCATGCTATTATAAGTTTTGTTGCTTAGTAGATTTTTAAAATTTTTTAATCTTTCTATTTCAGTTGGGGAACCACTTGGGGAATTCAGGGATACATAAAAATGACCAGAAACAAGAACAACCAGTGTGGAATTGCCACTCAAGCAAGCTATCCAACAGTTTGAAGTGTGATCAAAATTTGACTTCTTTATCAATGCTTTTTGAGGTGTAACTATCATATTATCTGAATAATAAAAATGACATTGAGAAAATAATTAAACTGAATAAATATATACTTAGGAAACTAATGTACTATTTTTTTTTTTTGAATTTTCATAAATAAAAATTTGCTTTTAAGAAAGTGTCTGCTTTACTGTTTTATCTTTTTGTTGGATTATTAACCTATTGCAACTTTACTACATAAATAATATAGATTGCAATCAATAATTAAGTGCAATAATTTAATGAATATTGAATATTTCCTGAATAATGAAGCAACATTAGCTAAGTTATGAGGGGAAAAATAAACAATTTAGTGGTAACGTTTCTACAAAATAATAAAGAATAGACGAGCTATATAATTTACTTTCAGTATTTCTGTCGTTATCCTCAGGCATTGTTTCTCTTAAAATAGATTTGGCGTATTTTGAGTGCCTTCCTTTAAATATAAAACAACGATACCTTTTAATAATAGTTCTTAAGAACATTGCTTCATAAGATAATAGTATAGAAAAACAAGTCGCACATTCTGAAACATACTATCACAAACAAGTAAACAGTTGTTTCAGTAAACATTTTTTATTAATATTGTAAAAATTGACAACTGGCACATTCTGAGAAAATTTGGTTCAACATTGAGCCCTTACATAGGTACCTTAAACCATATTATCATGTTAATTTGTGCAACCTCAATAAGATGTTAAATTGAAACAAAATCCCTTAAATAATTAAACAAAATTTATATTCGATTTAAAACATATTATAATTAAAATGGTTTTACTTAAACTGAAACATGTTACAACTAGACACCGTATTAAGGCTGCAGTAATTTTACAAAATATTGTGGTTTAGTTCCTAACTGTTTATAGATGACTAAATCAAAAACAACGTCAATGAAGCACAAATGAAAGTACATTAATGGGCATACTATAAACAGGAACCTTCCTCAGTGTCTGTACACCTTAATGGTTAGTCTCTATACTTTCTTTCCATCCTGAAGATGATAGTCTCTACTATCATCCTCAGGGGTGTTAGTCTCTTTACTTTCTCTGTAGAGAAAATACAGAGACTAACACGTGAAAAGCAGTTTAAGCAAAAGGGCAGGTGAATAATTTTCAACAAGAAAATAGAAAAAAGATATAAGAAACAGTTAAGTCATTTGATGTTTAGACACTGAGGAAGGTTCTTGTTTATAGAACTGAGACTATAATATGTTCTTTTATGTACTTAACATTAGCGCTTTATTCACGTATTTTTTTGCTTTAGTCTACATAGCGCAAAGTATGAGTTTATAAATGCTTATATATTCAAAAAAATATGCTTATATATACTAAAAATTTTGAAAGAAAAAATTAGTCTTCATGCAATACTTTTCTTAAATGCTCATAAAACATCATGGCCTCAATCATTGGTATTGCTCACTTCAGGATTGATGATGATGTTGATTTTCTAAACAAGAGGGTAACTAGCTAGAGTGGCAATTCCGCATTGGTTTCCTCTATTTCTTGACATCTTAATGTAACCTTGTTCACCCCATGAAGTTCCCCAGCTGTAAAGCGAAAATATAAAAATATTATATTTCTTAAAAATAAGAATACATTAAAATATCTAAAAGTTGCTCTAAAATTTGACTTGCTGCGTTTTCCAGAACTTAAAATCTCCAAACTAAGAGTAGATTTTGGCATTTCAGGGCAAAATTTAATGATTTGTTAGCAAAAAAAAAAATGAATTTAAGAAAACACTACAAAATAATCATGAATAAAATTGAATTTTTTCTGTTTAGGTAGAATAAAAAACACGAATTCAAGAAATTAAATTTTGTGAATTAGCCGCTTATGCAGCGTTTTCCCCTCCGCTTATTTTGCTCAGACGCTTCGTTTTTCGCAAAATGAGGTTCCCCTGAGTTTCATTGTCTCTCAGTGACAACTTCTCATATTATTTTATTTTGCTATTTATTTATTCATTTAGTTTTAACAAGCTATGGATGCATAATCGAAAGACAATGGATTACTTGATTAGCTGAATTAACTAACTTTAATACTAATATTTGTACACAAAACATTCATGCAAAACTACAAGATTATTTTAAGCTGTTAAGTCCATGTTTTTACTCAAACGTTCTACATATTTACCTGTTTTTAACTATCCAATAGTCGGTTCCATTTTGTGCGCCATAACCAACAATAAGAACAGCATGATCCAAATTACTTTTTTGGTTACCACAATACGGTTCATCATAGATGCCACTCCTAAAATTTTATCATCTTATTAAATTTAATTTATTCCAACATATGATAAAAAATAATTTTATGAAAATTCAAAAAGTTATGCGAATCAAATATTTCCCTAATAACATGATATATAGGTTTTCAAAAGTAATATTACTCAAGTAATATTATTCAAGCAATATTCGAAGCAATATTACTCAAAATACATAAATTAAATTTTCTTACAATATAAAGAATAATGATGCTAAAATGCGATGTTATATTGAGTGTTTTAATAATTATTCAACAAGTATATTTATTTTAAAATTTGTTATGAACAAAAAAAAATCTATAAGTAAATAACGTAAAAACAACTTATAAAATAAAAAGTTCGAAGAAGGGCAGACTAGTTTTAGTATTTAATCACTGATCATAAACAATGTCAAAGTGAAAAATGAAAAAAGTAAAAAAGGAAATATCACAGTATTATCCAAGCTCGTAAATTTGTCTTTTAAGCTTACTTGTAAATATTTGTTTCGAGGTTAAATATGTTATTTTATGAGACACATAATGATAATACTATTTCATTGGATGGTTACATGTAAGTGTTTAATGATAACCGAGTTTTAATTGGATGTCAGAATTCATTAAAAGAAAATATACTGTTTTCTTTATTTCTGAGAATTAAGAACCCCAGAAGAAAATTAAATGTAAGTTCAAGTAGCTCAAATTTAAGAACTACTTGAACCCAATAATTGCCAACTAATTTTTATATTCATTTTAAGGGAATGCATTTAAAATATAAAAATAAAATACGTGTTCATTTTACGGTTCTAGATTTACGGCATTTTTCTAAATTCTCATTTGTAATAAAAAAGGAAAAGAGGGAGCAGTTAAATACAAAGGTATATTTGTTGTTTACTTGTAAAGTTGAAAACTTGTTTGACTGGCATCAATGGCGACCGATACTGGACCTACGGTGGCGACAGCCTTCATCAATGCATCCTCATCTCCAGAAGGAGTATCAACATATCCAGTGCAAGTTGCACCAACATTATATTTATTAAAATGACAATCCCCATCCTGGAAAAGAAATAAAAATACATTTCTTATAAATCAACGACATTGTAATTTGTATCCATTCAGAAATTTAACTACACATATCTTCATTTACTAGGATGAACTCTTATTCACATTAGGCCTAGTTTCAGTTTAATTACTTTTAAAACAATTGGAATTTTAATATCAAAACTGCGTAAGGATGTGATTTTTCAGTGTCAACTCCATTTTTGTCTTCTTCATAATGACAATGAGGCATTTAGAAATTTCATTACAAGATTGTATTTAACATCGACTAGGACCACCCGGAATAACTTTTGATTTAATTGGTGACTCTTAACGTTCTTGAACTCAAATAATGGTTCAAGGGGATGACCTCAAATATGCTAATTAATTAGTGCTGACGATATTTTAAGTTACGAAATCAGACACAAAAACGCACTTTCTCTGAACAAACATACTTTTTTTTTGCGGATTCGGATATCTGACCACCAAAACATAGGAGCAATCTGTGAAATTTGGTCAGGAGAGAGCTCCAAAGTTTGAACCTCTTAATGTTAATTTTACCTTCTGCATATTTCATTATGTCTAGAGAACTTTTCAAGCGAATTTACAAATTTTTGCACACGATATAAAATCCATTTATNGTCGATAACTCCGTCCCCACATTGGTGACCTTAGGACGTGATTTGAACATGCAGTAACGCCCACTTCGCAAAAATCTTGACAGTAACGCCTACTTCGATGGATAGTCCACATTGAACAGTTGACTTGCTACTTGTGACAGCGACATAATCCAATCCATCTCACGCTGTTGCTACTCAGTCACGTCTCGATTAAGCACAACGTCTGCCTGCATACACTCGACTGCTAATGGCAACACAGGAGCGACTACGACTGTGAAGTTAATACACCTCTCACATTCAGCACGAAAAAAAAACTAGTGACCTTAATTCAGCCCTCCTGGTCTTTCACAAGTACAGCAACTAGTGGTATCGAATTCTATCCCTGATAAAATTCTGGTGCGGGAGTATTGTGGCGTAACGACCACTACTAATATTAAACATCAATTCACGGGTATATAAGACATGCTAACTTGATTCAATCATGAAGTACCTTTTGATAGATGAAGGTTGGCGTGGTTGATAACTCCGCCCCCACAATGGCAAAATACAAAATTTGTGCAAAATCGGTTGAATAATTCTTGAAATATCGAATTTTAAAAACGTCGCCTTTTTCCCAGATTGCATCTACCCCTTACATTTTGGGCGTCAGAAATCCGAATTCGTTGAAAAAATTTTTCAGAGAAAGTGTGTTTTTGTGTTTGATTACATAACTTACAATATCGTCTGCTCTAATTAATTAGCATATTTGAGGTCATCCCCTCAAGATATTAAGATTGAGTCCTAGAACGTTAAGATCTGATCATTAGATCAAAACTTTTTCAGGAAAGTCCGTTTTTTTGGTACCTATTTATTTACATTAAACTGAGTTTCAATCTAATAACTTTCAACGAATGGTATTTCTAACATTCTTACGAAAGCTATGTAAGGATATGATTGCTTTTCGCTAATTCCATTTTTGTCTTCTAAATGATTCAATGATATTTCAATGAGACATTAAGAAACTTCATTACAAGCTACAAAATATTGTATTCAACGTTGACTAAGATGAATGCTTATTCATATTACGCCTAGCTTCAATCTAATAACTTTGAAAGCAAACGGAGTTTTATCCTTTCTAGAACTGTGGATATTATTTTGCCGTGTCCACTCCACTTTCGTCTTCTACATATTGAAAACGAGGCCTTTTGAGATTTTATTACAAGCAACTAAGGGATATATTTACCATTGAATAAGATCTTATTTATAATAAGGATAGTTTAAGACTAATAACAATGAATATAATTTACAACGAAAAAAAGTTAAATATCAGTCCAAAAGTTTTGTAAAGATATTACTCTTTAATATTAATTTCACTCGTGCCTACTATAAAAATATAAGTGATTTGTTCACAAATTTCAATATTTCTTTATAGTTAATTAAAAGTTGTTTTAGATATTAAATAGATTTTCAATATGAAATGGAATTCATACTTTTTTTAATGATAAGATTGGGTTAAGCCAAATAACATTTAAAACAAATAGAATTTTAATATCCCTATCGAAGTTGTGTAAATATGTGGTTTTTCAGTTATTTTCAACATTAAATAAATAGAATACTTTTTTATAATAAGATTGGGTTAAGCCTAATAACATATAAAACAAGCGGAATTTTAAAATCCTTATTGAAGCTACGTAATTATGTAGTTTTTCAGTTTCAATTCTATTGCTGTCTTTTATAGTGACAACGATGCATTTAGTATTTTCATTACACACATTCTAGAAGCTATTATCAACTTTAACGAGGTAGAAAATCTATTCATAAGAATATTAATTTGAGTCGATGGAATTTTTATATGCTTACCTGAGCAGTGTAAGGATATGAATCTTCAGTATCTATCCCATTGTTATCTTTGATATACTGGAAAGAACTGTCCATTAAACCTCCATTACAGCCACTGTTTCCTAAAAAAAGAAACAGATTCATGAATTTTCGAAAATATTCATCTGAAATAGGAGATACCCTATCGTAAATTTTTTTTAAACGAATGTTAAAGTAGTTATGAAGTTTTTAGTGTTGAAAAATACAGAAACGATATAAATTAGAAAGACTAGTAATTTATTATACAATCATATTAATAATTTTCTGCATACTTAATAAGAGGGAGAATAGGTTCGTTATCCAATTCTAAAATATTGTTCTCACCTGGATTGTTCTCACCCTGAACCTAATTCATTCGATTACTTTTATTTAATTTTTTTAATTTTTTATTCAATTTATTAGATTTTTATCCAATTTTTCCACAGTGTGTTTAAGAATAACACTGGGGAACAATTTTTTTTCTTTTTGCTTTCTGGTACACGAGAATTTATTTGCTGATCTTAGAAATTGTTGTATTGCTGATTTTAAATCTGCAATTGGTTTCTCTCACCAAGTTACTTTTTTTTTTAAAAAAAAAATGCGATTTTAGTCTATGTTTTGTTGAAATGTACACGTTTAAAAACGTTATATATAATAGAGAGTCACGTAAATGTTGCGGCTGACTTCTAAAGGAGTTAAGGTGCATCATTTGGGTTGAAACTGCATAGGAACTCATTTCCTAAAATGTCGCCATACGCCGTTAGGGGCGCTTCTCTATTATGAGCTTTTTTCTTCGTGCACTTCAGAACAGATCATAACAGGGAAAGGCTCCTAGTCTCATAAGGTGAAAATTTTGGCCACGGTATCCTATGCAATTTCAATTCTGATAATGTGCTCTACCTTCCTTAGTAGTTTGTCGCAACATTTAGGTGACCCTCTACTATATATATTGTTTTTCAACTAAAAATGGCAAAAAATGTCATTTAAAAAGTCTGTAGCTTTAAGAGCAAAATTAATTTCAGATTTAAAATTATTATATTAGGATAAAAGTTGTAAAGGAAACCATGTCCACAACTATCATCAAACGCCACTAGGGGCGTTTCTTTTTATAAACTGTTTCTTCGCATGCTTCTGTTCGTATGCAACAGTTTTTAGATAGGAAGACGCCCTAGCGGCGTACAACGACGTTTCCGGATATGGATTTTTATGCAATTTTAATCTTGACGATGCGCCTTAACTTCCCTAAAAAGTGGTCGCAACATTTACGCGACTCTCTGTTACATATACCTTTTTTAAATTTGAACATTTCGACAAACAATAGGCTAAAAATGTCATTTAAAAAATATGTACTTTTAAAAACAAAATAACTTCTGGTTTGAAATCCCCATAGCCGAATTAGGGAAGATTAAGCATTTGTATAAATGCAACAAAACAATTTGTTCCCCAGAGTAGTTTGCGATAAAGTTACTTACGCTGTTCTTAGGAAAATATGTTCTGCTATCCTGTGTACTTTTTACAAGAAAGAAAACCAAATTATAAATATATTCCTGTTGTCTTGATACATTGGAGAACTATTAGAAAACTACCTTTGAAATGATGAATTGACTGATGTTTTTAGAAAAGTAAAGCAGAATCAAAATTACAAAGATCTCATTTCAATTGAAAAAAAAAAGTAAAGTGCATTAAAGCGTAAGAAGGATAGCGAAAATTACCGAAAAGCATTCTTGGAAGTAGTCAATGTTTTTAAAGATATATTTAATCTTTTTAATAACCCATTTCTCTAAATAGCAAGGCAGCACTAATAAAAATAGGCAAGTTTAATATTTTCACCATATGATCGGGTACAATCAACAAGTTGTTGTTCACTGAGAGATATAAGTTGACCAGTTTTTTTCTTATGTTGTCCTTCAAGCGAACCAGTTGTAGAGAAAGCCCAACAAGAACCACATTGTTTCTGCAACATAACGAAAATTTCTGAAAATTTGTAATGAAAGTAATTTCTTTTATAAGAAGTAATTTAATACATTTTGTATTATTCTGAAACTACAAAAACTTTCTCGCTCTATAGCAAAATCATTTGGTTTCAGCTCAAAAGACTAAATATGAGACTAATATAAGACTAAATATAAAATACTATAAAGAGAGAATTTAGTTTTAGAACTAGGACCTTTTTGACCTCAAGGCAGAAAGGTCCCTGGTTCAAATCCCGGATAAGGCATGGGTGTTCTTTCATTCTCTCGTTTCTGTACCATTTATCCTTTCTACTGTGGGAGCAAGGTCGGTCCACCTAGTATGGTATCCATGAAAGAGAAGTCAACAAATCTGCCCTTCTGATACCCGAATGATGAAAGTCAATATCTGGGAGGCATTGGAAAAAAATATGTTTGAGGTTACTTAAGTAAATATTATAAAATTTCTTGTCGGTGTGACAAGTTCAAAAATTTATAACTATGACGTTAATTAAAAATGAAGTTGATGCATTTAATAAATTTATTAAAATTATTTTATAAAATTTTATTGTGATAATAAAATGTTTAAAAAAGGACTCAATATATTAATTTAAAAAATATTAGATATTTTTATGTAATTTTAAATTTTCAAAAATATTTTTATGTTTCAAGTTGGAGTTGAAATTCCGGATCAATTACGCTTCGAAGCACCGACACTTTGGGTGCGTCACTGTAAAATCTATTTTACCGTAAAATCCTTTTTTACAGTATTAAACTATAATTTTTATACAAATACTTATTTAATTAGAGTGATTCAGTGATTTTACGGTTATTATTACTGTAAAAACTACGGTTTGCAGATTTTTGTTTCGAAAAAATGTTCCGGTAAAAATTGAGTTTACGGTTTCTCTCATTACAGTAGTTTCGTCTCATTTAAGTCTGGCTAATCTTGAAAATTGTAGTCTGTTTTTCAGTGCTTAAAACATGACGGGTGTTATTTTCTATTTATAAATTTTTGAAGCCAATGCAGTTTTTAATCCTATAAAAACTTAAAAACTTACCGCTTTTGTTTCTTGAGATTATTTATTTAAAACAGGTAATTGTTAAATTAAGACATAGATTTAACTCTTACTTGTTTGAAAACAGTGTGCTGTTATATTATTTCTATTTATTAATCGAGTCACTTTGATGAAATATCTTTCTTTTAAAAAAAAACAGTTTTAATTTGATCTTCAAATTCAAAATAAATAATTAATTTTAAAATAGATATTTAATTACAAAATAAGTATTCAGTTTTATAATTCGCGATCGCAAACGCTTGAGTACGCCCTCTGGCGGGAGCCTGAAAATATCAGGCATTTAGTTCTATCATAAACATTGGCAATGTCGCACGCCATTTTCTTAGCAGCAAATAAGAAACAAAATTTCCATAAGGAAAAGGCAGAAGAACTTGAAAAACGATCCTGAACATCGGTAAGTCTTTCCGAAACAGAAAAATCCCAATATTTGAAGAATTTCTCAATAGTTTTTACCTTTCTACTATTAACAACATAACTTCCGATTTCATGATCGCTTGCTGTTACAGATGTGTGTATTACGGGTAAAATAATTTTTTTTTGTTGTCTTCTATTCATTACAAATTGAAGTGAAGTCAACATTGCTTACTTCATTCCAACAAATAAATGTGATTTCAGAATGGACGGAACTGTAATAGTTATAGAATATTCTTCCTCTTTATAGAATAGTATGCAATGTTTCTGTATCTATAATATTCGAAAAACAGCAGTAAAGAATCATCCGAATTACTTGAAATAGTGTCATTTGTGCTGATTATTAAATTTTTTTTATCGTTTTCTTTGTAAGTATTTTTTAATTTTGAATGATTAATTTTGAATGACTGGAATTCAGCTATTCTGTTTTTAAGTTTATATCGAGATCTTTGCTATTATAAAATTTTATTGTGCGGTATGTCATCTTAAAGTAATGAAGGGATAATCTATGTATATATTATTTGAGAATAAAGCTTTTAAACGAAGAACATATCATTTTGGAATTCTCCGGATTTATAAATCAGGTAAGTGTTATGATTTTTATAATAAAAAATTTACTTATGAATAATTTCGTTTTTCTAATTTGATGATAGTTCTCCATAGAATGGTTTTCTACGTCAGATCAAGATTTAAAAAAATATGAAAGTTTTTTTATTTTAATTTGAGGAATTTTTAGAATCTATTTTTCTTTCGTAAACATTTTTTATTTTGCTCTTTTTAGTTTCTAAATAATGATTTTTATTGAAACTTAAATTTTTTTTAATAAAAACTGTTGTCGAAAATCTTTTTTTGCAAAATTAAATGAAATAAAATTATGGGCTTATGTATACTTTTTGAAGTAATATGATTCATAAAACCATGGAATGTAAAGTTTGAATAGGTTTTTCATGTTATATTATTAAATTTAGTAAATCGATTTCGGAGGCATTAGGTTTTAACTCTAATAAGAAGATATATATATTTTTTTTTTCTGTTAATTTACAAATATTTTTCCAATGTGTTTTGGATGATCTTTCTCTCTAAAAAAAGAGATACCATTTTGTTTTCACTTGCACAAGAAAGAATATCAAGCATTTTTCTTTTTTAAATTTAATAANAGAAGATACCTGTATATATATTTTCTTCTGTTTATTTACAAATATTTTTCCAATGTGTTTTGGATGATCTTTCTCTCTAAAAAAAAAGAGATACCATTTTGTTTTCACTTGCATAAGAAAGAATATCAAACATTTTCCTTTTTTAAATTTAATAAGCCATAATAAAAAAGGAGCGTTACAATGCTACACGCTACATTAAAGACGTCTCCAGAGCAACTGAATGACTGTTCTTATGGAAATCGCTTTAATTCGTCTCATACAACAACGTCCCCTATAGTTCGCTCCGATCTCGAATTAATATTTAGTTTTAAAATATTTGTAACATTTAAAAACACTATAAAGTCTAAAAATATTTAAAAAAATATTTGGCTAACAAAAACATGATTACAAAAAGCATATAACGAGATAAATGAAAAATAAAACAACGAGACATTTTATGGGACATCAAAGAGTAGTTGATTTTTGATGAGAATAGTTTTTGTTTTGAATTTAAGGTTTATACTAACCCGCTACGGGGTTTTCCATTTATTTCATTGGTAAAAATATACTTGAGGGTGCCCCTTGTCGAAATTGGCGACTTAAGTTTCGCGCCATTCCTGTTTGCGCGGAACGCTGTGGTAACAGGAATGGCGGCCAAAACATAATGATATTTCAATAAAACATTGGAAAATTTCAACAAAACATCGGCCAAATCTTTATAAAATTGCAATGATCCTAATATAAGCAAAATTAATAAACCCAATAAAATGCATTTTGAATCAAAACAAAATTAATGGAGTAAGCACAGAAAGAAAAGGAAAAAAAAGCAACTCCTACAAACAGGACATTTATATCTATTACTAATTAAACCTTCATTCATACACCAGTCAATCACTGCTTTTTTTCCATTGTTATTCAAATCGTACAGAAACTCAAGATTTATCTTATTTATTGTTGTCATTTTTAGGAACAGAAACAAAAGTAACCTTACCAGCCGGTATCCAACCTAGAACTGACGGACCTCTGAAATTTCGTATACCGTTGAACATTTAAAAATAGCGCTAAAATCTAAATCAATCAAAATCACGACTGGGTTTCAACATCGCCCAGCTTGGCAATCAACCGCGATTAAAACTTGGCGAGAATCAAGGGGCACCCTCAAATATAGTCTGCCCGCATTTCATTATTCATTTCCAATATTCCATTATCCCATTATCCCAGTGGTTACATTATTCATTAGGTTATAATTTTATAATTATGTTATAGCAAGGTTGCATTATTACTTACCCGTTACGAGTATTTTAATTTAATTTTACTTAGTTTATGCATTGTTGTCAAATAAATGTGTTTTTGTAAAAAAAAAAAAAAAAAAAAAAAAAAACTGTTTCTTTAATGTAGCTTGATTCGTTACAACACAAACACAAAATGGATATCAATATCATAATCAGTAGTTTTATATTACTAATAAATATTATCCAATGTACTGAATTTTATTTGGATTAAATAAATAAAAACTTTTCACAAATACATATTGGTATTCAAAGCTGAAAAGTATTAATGCAATTTGATTCAATTTCAGATTAAGTGAAACATAAATACAAAAGGTGAAAGTTTACTAATCTTATCTAAGAAATATATGTTATAATTTCGTGAATAAAAACAAATAATTAAAATATAATCTATTAAGCAAATACTAGACTGTATATGTTAAATAAATATAAATCTGAAAATAGTTCCGTGTGATGGCCTTTAAAATATAGCTATCAGAGTATTAAATTACTTGCACTTGAAACTGTTGCGATAACTGATACTAAAATTCTCTTAAAATCTAGATTACATTTCAAGATGAAGTGCAACAGATAAGAAACCTTTTTTTACTGTTTTTTTTTCGTTCTAAAAGTTATACTTTAGGTTTAAAAGGGTCCAAAGATATACTTTAGGTTTCAAAGAGTTTGTATTAAGTACTTTAAAAAAAGAATTATAAGAGATATACGCGAAATGAAGCGAATTGAACATTTGAATATTTTGGTGAAGAGCGTACGTACAGAGGGCAAAATTAAAAACGGACCAAATATGCTAAATAATTAGTGCAAACGATAGTTCAAGTTACGAAATCAGACACAAAACGTACTTTTTTTTTAATTAAACATACCTTTTTTCCCAACAGATTCAGATTCCCAAGTACAGATTGATTTCCCAACAGATCAGACAGATTCTGATCCCCAAAATATAAGAGGTAGCTTCAATCTGGAAAATATGGTCCCAATTGTTCTGTCAAGAAGAGCTTTTTGCATACAATTATAAAATTCATTTAGCCACAGATAATTCCATGCAAAAAATAAATTTTAGTGAGTATTTGTTATTTTTTATTGATTTATTTAATAATAAGTGAAAGAAATTTAGAATTGTAAAGAATACTATTTTGTACATCATTTCAAAGAATATATTTTTCAAATTGTAGAATACAAAATTTGAGCAAAATCTGTCGAAGAGTTTCTGAGAAATCAAATTTTTAAAAAATATGACTTTTGCAAAAGATGATTTTTCAGTTAAAATTATTTACCGATTTCACCCAACTTTTGTATTTCGTCATTTGAAATAACATTCTTTAAAATGATGTAAAAATACTGTATACCTTACAATTCAAAATCTTTTCGACTATTATTAAATAAAATAATAAAAAATAATACATACGGTGAGAGTGGGGTCAATTGTAACAGGGTACGATTGTAACAGAGCAAAAATTTCGAGTGTCGGGTTCTAGATTTGGTTCCTAGGTGGCGCACAAGGTGTATTTAATAAATGTACACCCCTGCTGGCAACCATTTTTATGTACTTTTGAAAGAGTTACATCACAAAAGATATTTTCACGCCAAGTAAGTACTTTTTTTGGTATTAGAATATTATATTGTAACAAAGTAATTTTGTTTAAACAAATAAAAATTATTAACCGAATATGTAAGTGGACACCTTAATTAAAAATACAAAAAAAAAGATTAGCTTTGTTAATTAACTAGCATTGTTTTTAACAAATGAAGCTGAAATGGCGTCTTGGGGACGATTGTAACAATAAATAAAGGGACAATTGTAACAGCTGAAAACAAATAATCTTATGTTTACAAACCATTACTTAACTCTTTAAGAACCACCAATAGTTTCCTATATCATTTATATTATGTTGCATGTGCATTATTTTATTTGTCACCTTTCACAGCATCAATTAAAATTTTTAACCCTTTAAAGTTAAAAGTTTAAAACTTTAGGCCTCTGCTCATTATTATTTTTACTCCTAAAATATCACTACTATTTTGATCAATAAAAAAATATATCACAACTATGATAATATGTATAATTAACTATGTTTTAGTTGAATTTATGAACTGTTACAATTGACCCCGTAAGTGGGGACAATTGTAACAAGTGCACGACTGTCAAAAATTGTTAATAACTAATATAATAACATTTAAAATAAGGTTTTTTTTTCCAGTAGAGGATAGTCTACTTTACTCGTTTGCCAATTAATACTAATAATATATTGAATTTTTTGTTAGTTAAAAATAGTTAAGTAAAAAATGTTACAATTGACCCCACTCTCCCCTACTCAATAAATTTTATTTATTTGTATGGAATTACTTTTAGGTAAATGAGTTTTATAATTGTGTGCAAAAATCTTTAAATTCTCTAAAAGTTACTCGAGATATGGCGAAATACGTCAGAAGTAAAATTAACATTAAGGGGTTCAAACTTTGCATCCTCTCTACCACACCAAACGGTTTTTTCCCAAATTGAGGTTACCTCCCTATATTTTGGGGGTCAGAAGTCCAAATTCTTCGAAAAAAAATGCAATGTTTTTCAAAGTTTTTCAAAGAATACTTCAATGCTTTTTCAAAGAAAGTACGTTTTTGTGTCTGATTTCGGAACTTAGTTAATAGTTTGCTCTAATTACTTAGCATACTTAAGATCACCCACTTGAACCATTAAGATTGAATCCTGGAACGTGAAGATCCGATTATTAGATCAAAAGTTATTCAGGGTGGTTTATTTTTTCGTTCACTGTACAATAGATGATAATTTGCTTTGAAAAAAAAATAAATACTTTGAACGTGCATTTTTATAAACCATTTATAAGAAACAGCGGAAAAAAACAGCACTCACATATTATTTTTTTGATTTTTTCAAGTATATTTTTTTAAAATAGAATTAAAAAAAGGACACAGTTGTGTGACTCATTTTCTCCGGCACTCTTAGCTCGTTAATGCTTAGATTCGAAAAAGGGTCTATATGTTAAACGTACCTTTATCGACAAAATTGACGGCTCATATTTGTTTATGCAAACTGGATATTTATTTCTGTAATCTACTACTTCACTTTTAAAAGAAAAGCAGCGTGCTTTGATTTGACAAAAAAATATAAATGTTTATATTAATAATATATTGCGATAAACCGAACAATATTGTCTCTGAGAAATAAATTTGAACAATGAAACACTTTAGTTACTTATTTTTTTCTTTTTCAAAAACTAACCATGTTTTCAAAGAATGATATACGCACTGAAAAATCTCCTAAAATTACACTGAAAGTTTCCTAAAATTACCGTACTCTATGGTAATGATATTTCCGGTAAAATAAAACCATAATTCGAGTTATAAAAACCAAAGTAAACGGTATTTAAACCATTCATATGGTAACAGTTACTGATATAGTAACGGTTTTTCCGGATATTCTGGTTTTCAAAATTATAGTTTTTTATTACCACACATTTAATAAAAAATACAAAATTGATAATTAAATTTAACCGACTAAATTATTTTTAAAAAATCACAGAATTTACCACATTAGCATTTTAAAACATATATTGTTAATTTTGCAAAATTCCTTATCAAAGCGCTTTGGTAAAAATTACCTAGTTTTTCTGTATTTCCATACAGCCCTCAAACACGATACATTATACCATATTCTGGTAGTTTTGACCATACTTTTTTTCTAAGTGCACAATTGGGTTTTAGTAAATATTCATTTATTTTCAATTCTGAATAAATTTTATCTATTTATTATATTCTCCTATTCATTTTTACGCGATTTGATTATTTCGTTTTTGCTATTTATCAGATATGAATGTATAATAGGAAAAAAAGTTTTTTTTAATATATTACAAAGAAGAAAGCAAATTACTTGTAATCATAGCTGTACATCCACATTTTCTCCCTAATTAATTTTAAAAGATGCCTAATACCCGAAAATATTTTCCTAAGAAATTAAAGAATTACACAATATTAAAATATATTAACTGAAAGAACTAACTTGATTTTTAACTGGTGTAACTAATCCTTGATCTCTCCAATCAACTTTATCAGGTATTTGGGCATTTAGTGGTTCTAACCAGGTGCTTCCATTTTTGTTCTCGAGGTTGCTGCTCTTGAATCCATTAAACATTTTCACAAATTCCGAGTGACTCTAGAGAAATTCATTTAATTTCATAAATTTTGTTTTTTGAAATGAAACCTTATTAAAAAATTAATGTAAAATCCTTACAATAGGGACACATTTTAATATACACTAAGGGCAATGAAGCCACAATTGACTGTTGCGCTTTTAACTCCAAACTAAGTAATTTAATACTGTTACAAATTTATTGTCAATTACATATTTATAAATGCCCAGCATATAAAAATTAGATTTAAAAAACACTGTTTTTTAAACATTTTTTCTAGATTTAAAAAAAAAATATTTTTGAGCTGATTTCTTTAAAAGTTTACTCTTACAAGCAAACAACAAAGGAATTTAAATTACTGAAGTTTAGTTTAATTTTTTTAAATTGTTTACAAAAATACCTTTTTTTTTTTTTGANTCCCTTTTTTTTTTTTTTTTTGAAAACGACCTTTCAGTTGTCAGTTGACTATGCCGGATCATTGTCAGACAGATGAATAGATCGAAATCTCGTCAAAAGAAAGTCTTGATCTACTCTGTTACCATTGGACTATCGATAACGAGCATTTAATAAGTATAAATTAAAAAATATTTTAATTGTAATTTATAAAAAAATAACTGCTTTTTTAACATCTTATGACGCATATAGTATCGAGTATTTTAACGTGAATTACAGTAGCGCTCACGTACTTAAGGATTGTGTTTTCAAAATAAATGCGTCATTATATTGGATGAATGTTATGTTTTAATCAAGATATCTATAATGACGAATTCTACCTTAGTTGAACTTCAATCCTAAAATAATTCATTCGTGTTCACAAGTGCTTCATAAAAGTTTATTTAAAAAATATAGTATTTTGTTAAGTGTCTTATACTTAAGGACAGTTTGTCAAATCATGAATTATTGAATGATTACAATCAACTTATCGATCAATGTAAGTGTAATTTACTACATTATCTTTGTTTGATGCTTTAAACATTATATTAATATTTTTTTTCATTTTTTTAATACAAATTTCAACATTATTAGGAGTAAAGGAAAAAATGTTAGCAATGAACAGAGATGCCGAATAGATACTCTGAGAAAAGAACGTTTAAGCATTAGAGAAATTGGTAGGCGGTTAAAATTATCAAAAACAGCAGTTTTCCGAGCATTGAAATCCATTCAAGTGACCAAAGTATTGAAAAAGTGTCCCGAAAACCACGTCCTCGCAAAACTACCGAACGAGAAGATCGAATTATTCATCGAATTTCTGAAGCTGATCGTCACAAAACCGCCCCGGACATCAGAAAAGAATTCGCTGAATTAACAGGCAAGCACGTATACAATAATACCATCAAACGGCGTTTAAATGAGTTTCGGCTTATGGGTCGCGTATGTAGGACAGAACAGTTGATGTCAAAGAAGACTATAGCAGCTCGATTAGCTTTTGCAATAAGACACCGAAACTGGACATCGGCTGACTGGAATCGAGTTACATTTACAGACGAATCGAAGTTCAACAGAATGGGATCAGATGACAAAAGTTGTGTGAGGCTTCGAGTCGGTGAAGAATTTAATGTACGGTGTACGAAATTAACTGTAAAAGGTGGAGGTGGCTCGGTGATGGTGTGGGGTGCTTGGACACGTTCAGGATGTGGTCTAATTCACAAAATCGAAGGCATCATGGATCAGCATGTGTATGTGGACATTATCAAGACTGTTTTTCTGCCTTATTACAGGAAACTTCGCTCAAGAAAACCAATCATGCAAGCCGATGATGATCCAAGGCACACGAGCAAAACTGCGAAGGCCTTCTTGTCAAGCAAGAAAATTGAGGTTTTGCAGTGGCCTTCCCAATCACCAGATCTCAATCCGATCGAGATGCTGTGGATAGATGTGGATAAATATGTGAAACAGCAAAAACCAAAAAATTTAGGTGATTAATGGAAATGTGTCCAAGAAGGCTGGGCAGCTATACCTCCTGAGCGATGTCAAAGATTAATACATTCGATGCCTCGTAGATGTGAAGTAGTAATTGCCTCAAAAGGCTTGCCGACTAAATACTAGCTCCAAATCTTTATTTTTAGTTACACTTTTTACATTGTCATTAATTTTATTAATGATTAAGAAATATTTATTTTGTTGTCCTTAATTATGCGGAATGCATATTTTTTCTAAAATGTTACATAATTTAAGTATAACAGTTAGATAAATGATTTTAATCGTGAAAATATATTAAAAATAAGTTATTTGTTCCAATACATAGTTATCAATTCAATAAACTTATGCTTGAAAATAAAATTCTGATTTTACTTTTCACAAGCATATGTCCATAAGTACGTGAGCGCCACTGTAACTAAAATTAAATATTCAACATTACACATGCATAATAAAAGATAACCCAACATGCATAATTAAGGATAATAATTGTTATTTTAATAACAGTTTGCATAACATGATCTGCTTTGATAAAATAGTAATTTATTCCACAATTTTAAAAACAAAATCGTTTCTTGGTGAAAAAAGATACATTTAGTAAAGAATTCATAAATTAACATTTTGACTTTTTTCTGTTATTTTAATGATTAAATTTGTGTATAAGATTTGTGAAAAATATCTAAGAAGAAGAAGTTACAGTTTACTTCAATCAAAGTTATAAAATATCTATTATTAAATACATGAATAAGTGAACGTAAAATGTTAAGTTTATGTTTAAAAAAATTCATGATGTANGCATAAGATTTGTGAAAAATATCCAAAAAGAGAAAGTTACAGTTTATTTCAAGTAAAATTTTAAAATATCTATTATTAAATGCATAAATAAGTGATCGTAAAATGTTAAGTTTATGTTTAAAAAAATTCATGATGTATGTGATAAACATATTTTTTCGTTTTTATATTAAAGCATATTGAAAAACATGTACACAAATCAAAATATTATCTCAAAATCAAAAATATTTATACCAGGTCAGAATATTCGTTGATGCCTTTTGTATATTTATGTTGTCCCATATCAGCTCGCAAATTATGACGAATAATTTCTGCAATATTTTCTTCCCAAATAATTCTTCTGCCTACTTCCTCACGTCCATGATAGTGTTTTCCAAAAGTTTTCTGAAAAAATTGAAATGAACTTATAGCTTTTACAATATTTCACATAAAACATTTTATAAAAGTGGAATAATTTGATTAACAAATGTAAGGCTAAAAATAATACAAAATCTTTCACGAATAAGTTGCTTTTAATATTCCAATTTAGTTTTTTGTAGTTTTTGCTGATACTCTTTGATCGTCTGTGTGTGAACAAATTACAGAACATTAATTTCAGAAATAGAAATGAGGTTAAAAAATAATATAAGGTTAAAAATAATACTTAATTTTTTCATTAATGTGCTTTTTATTTTACTTGACAGTTAATTCAATATTCTGTAAAAAGCAAGAATTGTGTTGTTTAATAATTCTTTTTTACTGTCCCAACACAAAAAATTATTCTTAAAAGTACAAAACATAAAATGCAGTAATTTTTCAGTAATGAAATGTGGTAATGCTTTTGTTTAAAAACTATATTTTTTTAAAGACCTGATAGTAGACTCTGGTTCAAATACGTAGCCACAAATCAACTAGAAAATGACCGTAAGGAATATTTAAAACTGTCTAATGTAATTCTAAACCAGTTTATCGCTCTATATCAAAAATTGTAAGAACCGCTGTTGTTGTTTCGGTAATGTTCAACTTTACGCTGTATTTTGTTATACTGCGTATTAATTATAAAATTTAGAAACTTGAAATTATGAGAATATGCAGAAACATGAGCAGGAAGTACGATGAAACTAAAAAATAAACATTTGATGATTAGTCCAAGAATTATTAATTTTTAAACTTGTAATAAAAACACCACTTGGGCTACTCTGCAGAACATAGAACTGCAACTACAGAGCTGAAATTTGAGATTCTAAAAATACCATTTTTGTTTATGAATTCTGCACAAGTTTTTTTCAAAGTTTCTATTTTCACTAAGTTATTTGTTTTAATAAATATTATGATTTTATTTTATAATAATTCATATTGATTAATGTTTGTTATAAATGGCAAGACAAAACAATTAAGGGCATTTTAATTTTTTCCCAATGCCCACCAAGATATTGACTATAATTATTCAGGTATTAGAAGGGCAGATTTCTTGACCACTCTCTCAGGGGCAAAGTAAAGGGTGTTTCATATTGAATGGGACAAAAAGAAAACATGATTGTAAACGTTATAATTAATATATTTAAAAAATTCAAATTTACTTCAAAACTGCATTTATTCAAGTTTCTACAGGTGTTCAATATGTACCCCTCCGGTGACACAACAAATGTCTACACGGTAGTCAAGCTCCTCCCATACTCGTGATAGGATATCCCCTGTGATGGAGTTCAACGCTGCTTCAGTTCCTCTAACAAGGGAAACTAGGGAAGTGTGACTCGCCAATTTTGAAATAAACTAGTGGGATGTATGCCTTATAAGGAATAATTTTAGGAGGAAACATTCATTTTGGCCCATAGAAGGTCCTGTGAGAGATAAAAAATAATTCAATATGTAGAAAAATCGGTATTTTATTACTTCAAAGCAGACTATTAGTTATTGTAATTGTCTCATACTCCAATTAAATTTGTGGTACTTTCACGTACTATATAATGCATATTTATTGCCAAAATTGATTTCGAAAATTTTATATATCTGTAATTTTTCAGAAAAACCTGTTAGGTTAATTTAAAAAAAAAAAAATTGACATCAATTTTTTTTACTTTTTTTTAAAAAAACTTTCCAAATTAATTGGAGTATGTAATTGCAAATCAATTAATTAATTAATAATTAAATAGCAATTGATTAATAATTAATTAGCAATTAATTAATAATTAATTAATTTTCTGAGTAATTTATTAGTTAGCAAATTAATTAATTATCAAATTAATTACAAATTAATCGGATTATGAGACAATTACAATAACTAATAGTCTGCTTTGAAGTAGTAAAAAACGGATTTTTCTATATACTGAATTATTTTTTATCTCTCACAGGACCTTCTATGGGCCGAAACGAATGTTGCGCCCTAAAATTATTCCTCATAAAGCATACATTCCACTAGTTTATTTCAAAATTGGNAAATACGTAGCCACAAATCAACTAGAAAATGACCGTAAGGAATATTTAAAACTGTCTAATGTAATTCTAAACCAGTTTATCGCTCTATATCAAAAATTGTAAGAACCGCTGTTGTTGTTTCGGTAATGTTCAACTTTACGCTGTATTTTGTTATACTGCGTATTAATTATAAAATTTAGAAACTTGAAATTATGAGAATATGCAGAAACATGAGCAGGAAGTACGATGAAACTAAAAAATAAACATTTGATGATTAGTCCAAGAATTATTAATTTTTAAACTTGCAATAAAAATACCACGTGGGATACTCTGCAGAACATAGAACTGCAACTACAGAGATGAAATTTGAGATTTTAAAAATATCATTTTTGTTTATGAATTCTGCACGAGTTTTTTTCAAAGTTTCTATTTTCACTAAGTTATTTGTTTTAATAAATATTATGATTTTATTGTATAATAATTAATATTGATTAATGTTCGTTATAAAAGGCAAGACAAAACAATTAAGTGCATTTTAATTTTTTTCCAATGCCCACCAAGATATTGGCTTTAATTATTCGGGTATTAGAAGGGCAGATTTCTTGACCACTCTTTCAGGGGCAAAGTACAGGGTGCTTCATATTGAATGGGGCAAAAAGAAAACATGACTATAAACGTTATAATTAATATATTTAGAAAATTCAAATTTACCTCAAAACTACATTTATTCAAGTTTCTACAGGTGTTCAATATGTACCCCTCCGTTGACACGACAAATGTCTACACGGTAATCAAGCTCCTGCCACACTCGTGATAGCATATCCCCTGTGATGTAGTTCAACGCTGCTTCAGTTCCTCTAAGTCCCAAGGAAGTGGAGGCACAAACACCTTGTCTTTAATGAAACCCCAGAGAAAAAAATCACAGGGTGATAGATCTGGTGATCTCAGCGGCCAATGAAGACATGTCAAATCCTGTGGTCCAGCACGACCAATCTAGCAATGGGGTAGACGTTCGTTCAGGAACTCACGTACGTTGTTATTCCAATGTGGGGGAACATCATCTTGCTGCAAAATTAAATCAGGAATAGCTTCCTCCAGCTGGGGGAGCAACCACTCAGAGAGCATGTCTTGGTAAATGTCCCCATTAATCGATTTTTCAGCAAAGAAAAATGGACCAAAAACACAACTGTTTGATAAAGCGCAGAAAACGTTCACCTTGGGAGAATCACGCTGATGTTCTAATGTTACACTGGCATTTTCCGTGCCCCAAGATCGCAAATTATGGCGATTAACTTTGGCACATAAGCGGAACGTGGTTTCATCGGTAAACACCAGTGTGTTCTCGAAACCATTCACGTGAGTTTTTTCTTGAAATTTCACACAGGAATTCTTGCGCAAAGGTTTGTCAGTAGGTTTTAAAGCCTGGACCATCTGATATTTGCATGGCTTGAATTGGAGACGCTTCCGTAAAACACGCCACACCGTTGTGTGAGGGACTGCCAGTTTTGCCCGTCGCGCTGATTTTGAGGGACTCCGTAAAAGCGAATCAAGAATTCCTTCAACCACTTCGGGTTTTGTTTCTTTTCGTCCTGGGCTTTTGTTCTGCATAAGTATTCTGATTCGTTTATTCTTGCATAAGATTCCGGTATTCTGAAACTGCTTCATCCACCTGCTTATGTTATGCCGATGCGATGGTTCTTTACGAAATTTCGTGCGAAAATGTCTTTGCACAACAGTTACCGAGGAGGTTTTGGCATATTCGAAAACGCAGTACGCTTTCTCCTGCATGGACGGCATTTTGTTTGACAGCTCCTCTAGTGACGAGTTCGTCATTCGATGATTTTTCCCTGTTGCCAAATAAAACTTGTACAATTGTAGTTGCAGAACAAATTTGTTTCGGCTGAATAAATCCATTACGGAAGTCACACTGCGTTATTCTTTTTGTCCCATTCAATATGAAACACCCTGTATTAGGATGACTAATGTTGCTCCCATAATGAGAGGGGCAGATAGTACAGAGAAAAGAAGGAAAGAACATCCATGCCTTATTCAGGATTCGAACTCTGGACCTTTCTGACTTAAGGTCAGATCCCTGACCACCATACACCCGGTAGGCGGAGCATTTTAAATTTAAAAAAATATATCATTATAAAAACGATGAAATTTAGAAGCACTCCTAATTCAATAAGAACCTTGAATATAAATTTTAAAAAAAATAGATAGAGTTTTAATTTTAAGCAGTCAAATGCAACTCACAACAGAATGATAATTCTAATCTTTCTAATGCACGTCTCTGTCTTCAAAAAAGGGTAACAAAGTTTTAATTAACTATGGTAATTGTATGGTAATTGTTGGTTAAAACAATCTGATTTTCAAACACATTAAAGTGCAAAGCAAATTACTGTATATTGAAATCCTATAAAAAAGTTTTCTGTCTTACCTTGAAGTTTTCCCAATGTTCATCCAACTGTGAATCAAATGGAATAAAATTTGCAGAAGCAACAGCAAAAACGAGAAGTAAAGCGTAGAGCTTCATGATTTATCTAGAATAATCAGTGAACTGAATTTAAAACTAGTATAAAATGGATTCAACCAAATTTAATTTTTTACTTAAATTAATGAGTACTCTATTAATCTGACTGAGAATTATGATTTTACACTAAAAACAACAAAACACATCGATTAAATTAGGTCAAAAACAGTATTTAAAATATTATAAGACTAAGGTTAAGATTAAAATTTTATTAAGATTAAAGAATTATATATAAGATTAAAATATAAGTTATAAGACTTAGTCTTTTTTACAAAAATTAGATAAGATAATAAATCATTCATTAAATAAAATTTTCCATATATTCACTAATTAGTAATATATTAGAAAAACACCATAAAATTACAGCATAACTGCAAAAATTCATATTAAAATTAAAAATACTTTAACGTAAATACAGCTTAGAAATTCTGGTAATATAATTAGAATCTGACATATAAATAAAGGCAATGAAAATATAGAACACTTGAAACTTTTAAAAATTTATTATTGAAAGTGAAAAGTACTTATTAGCTACATGAAGCATTTCGAAACACTAGCAAATGCTCATAAATTAAAAATAAAATAAATGAATGTGAAATTTTCAATGCTTTGAGTTTCGATTGTGTGAAGTTTAATACTTCAAATAATAAATCTTACCTGTAATATGATCCGTAGAAAAGCAAGGAATTAATATGTTATTTACGAGAAGTTTTTTTTCTTATTTATATGTCTTATCACTGTCATGTTATCAACCCAATTCTTATCTAATGTTAATTTTAATATTAACCATAAATGTACTTTCACATGAATCACCAATGTACGTTGCGAAGCATTATCTCCGTTTCGTTACTTCTTCAAACAGAATTACGAAGATAAAGGCTTGAGGAAAGGGTCCAGGTGTAAAGGGAAAAATACTACTTTCTGTCTAAGGTTTCACTTTTAAGATAAACGAACACTTTTAACAAAAAGTAAAATAAAATAACTTTAACTAACCCCCTAAAAGTCATCTTCAGATTTTAGTTTAAAATAGTAAAATATTAAGAAAATTTTAATTTTTTAAAAAAGTTGACTTTTTGCTGCAATTTCTCAGTTAATTTTAAAACTTAATTTTTCTTTTGAAATTATGTGTGCAGTCCTGACCTCATTGTTACCTTCATGTATTGGTTTCGACTGCTGGCTGTTGTAAAGGTACGTTAATTTATTATTTTTTAAGTAATATGAGCTAATATCTGAAGCCTTCTAACAAAAGTATATTCTGAAGAAAAGAGCTAAAGATATTCGACGCATTTTATGTTTTACAAAAAATTTCTTAATTTGTTCCAAATTTTCTCTTTAAAATGAAATTTGCATGCAATTAAAAATCGTTTGGCAATTAGTTTAAAAAGTGGGACAAACACTTTCACACTTTCTTAGGAATTTCGTTTAAGAAAATCTTCAGATTACTTTTAAGTATACGGTGGAAAAAATTCTGGTAAAATTACCTTACCGTAATAACATTTCTGAAGGGAAAAAAAAACGCAATATAAATTTGGTTGATAAAATAAAAATTTACGGTTTGAAGCATTTATTTGGTAATTTTTCCATTCATATACTAACGGTTTATCGAAAATTCTGGTTTTTAAAATTATAATTCTTATTACCACACATTTAATGAAAAACACAAAACATGAAAGTAAATTTAACGGAACAAATGTTTTTTATGACATGCTCTTAAGTTATATGATATATCATGATAAAAGTATATGAATTGTAAGAAATATCATATCAAATTCTTGAAAAGATTTTTCATTAGATTCTGAAATGACTTTATACACTGTAAAAAATTCCGGATCTAATTACGGTATTAAGAACCAACACTTTGGGTGCATCATTCATAAAATCCATTTTACCGAAAAAAACCTTTTACCATAAATTATACCGCAATTTTTACGGTAATATTTATTTAATTACAGTAATCCGGTAATTTTATGATAATTATTACTGTAAAAAATTAACACAGATTAGATTTTTTCCCCCGTAACATGTTCCGGTAAAAATGGATTTTACCGTAAGTACCGGTACCCTAAACGCCTGTACTTTTACCGTAATTTGATTCAGAATTTATTACAGTGAATGCGTAGTCAGTTTCTTTTCATTGTGCTTTTGACTCGCTTTTTCACTTAGTTTCAGATTTATTTATAAAAAGCAAAAATTAATTTTTCTTCATTTGTGGTACAATGGTTTTATGAGACAAATTTTAATTTGTTTAAGCATTTATTTGTTTTCATCAACTTATCATTTTAATACTATAAAAACCGTCGTTGAGAAAATACTAAGCTTTGTATTTGTTCCAAATATATCGCTCATGGGCTACAATAGCGGCACAACTCAAAAAATCATATTTTGAGATGAGTGGGTTTAAAGCTTTCATTGCAAGGAAAATGCACAAGAAATGCTTTAGTTTGCTTAAATGTTTGGTTTGCTTAAATGTTTGGTTTGCTTAAATGTTTGGTTTGCTTACCTTCAAGTTGAATTATGAGTTGTGCTAGTATTGCTGCTGAAAGAACGTGTATTTTCATATTTACACCTGTTCTTAGTTCAAAACGTGTGTTTTTTGAGTTGTGCCACTATTGCAGCCCTTAAGTGATATCAAAACCTAATCTCAAGGAGCCGTTTATAAGAAACTTCTGATAAGAATTTATGAAAATTTATGAAGCGAAACTGTTTTAAGTATTGTATCGGAAATTTAAGTACAATCTGAAATTGTTTCCTGTTATTCATTAAGTGCTACATTGTTAGTTCAAATCTGTTTAACAGCAAATATTCAAATATGATTGCATGATTCAACTGTAACAGGAGTGTTATCATAAGTTCTTTCTTAGAATTCTAGAGAGTATTTCGCTTTATCACAAAAGACCACTTAATTTATATCAATTCAACGTTTTTTTCATTCTTTCTTTTCATACTCCATAACTTAAAACTTAAGGAATGTCCTTGGAATCTTATGAAAAATTCATTACACATTTATGACTGGTATCCCTTTCAGGAAAAAATTATAAAAATACACCTATGCATTGTAAAAAATTCTGGATCAAATTACGGCAAAAAATAAAGCTCTCCAATATGCTGATACCTTTTTCCCGCAAAATCCATTTTACTGTAAATTTTACGGAGCAAAGAGTCTGATGTACCATAATTTTTACTGTGGAATTTAGTAAACAAAATCCCAGAATCACTTTTATTAAATTAATATTTCCGTAAAAATTACGGAATAAAATTGTATCTACAGTAAAAATGGATTTTGCGGATGATGCTCCCGAAGTGCGGAGCAAGATTTTTTTACATTCTACCAGCAGCATTTTTATTTATTTATTTAAATTTTTTGACATATATTTGACATAAAGAGTATCATTTAGTTTCAGAAGCACATGACTTTTTTAAAAAAAAATGGGATTTCTAAAGAATTTATTTAGCTAAATAGTTATTTTAATTATTTTTTTTAACAAATCTTTAAATATTCACATATTTTAACGAATTAAAGCATTAAATGGTTATCTTTGAATGTTTTCGGCGTTAAAATGTTCCCATTGTATTTGCTAAGGTCAGCGGACAAAAAACTTTAGAAATCCTCCTGTTTGCTAGCAATAAAGAGGAATGAAATGAAAATAAGAATGGTTAGGAAACGAATTATGAAACGAAAATAAGAAATCATCTTCCGAAAGCAAGGATGCGTTCAGTTTAATTGATTATTAGAAATTTAACAATCTCGCTTATCGGAAGTTTGTGGACAAGAAATAAAGAAAGGCATATAATCTTTAATTCTTTTAGTCAACATAAGAGTTAGTTAACTCATATTCACTAATATGTCCCTCAGAACTTTCGTTTACTCATCCTTTCAATTCTTATTAAGCAATAATTTCAGGTTTAATTAGTGGTGGCACGTATCAAGGGTTTGTTTTATAATGAAGTCTCTCATTATTTTCAAGCGTGACTTGAAAGTATCAATTCGTAATGCCAAGAAAAAAATTGTTAGTTTGTTTAATTATTCGTCAAATGGTTTAGCAAATATTTTAGTAAGTACAATTTTAGGAATATTATTTTCTCCCGTTTTTCCATGATTTGTGATTTTAATAGCTTTGTGGCCTTTTGCCTTGACATTTTACAGTCTTTCAACTTTCTGAAAAAAATTGAAAATTGAAGGAAAAAAATTGAAAGAAAAAAATTGTTATTAATTGTTTGTTTATTAATTGTTCTTGCGGTTGTTGATTGTTTGAATTAGTTGTATTCGGAAAAAAAGAAATAAATAAACAAATGATCAAACGAAAAGGAAAATAAATAATTAAATAAATGTACAAACAAATAAATAAGCAAACAAACAAACCATTAAACAAATAAATAAATAAACTAATAAATGAATAAATAGACAAACAAACTAATGCATAAATTAACGCATGGAAATCAAACGAAATAAATAAGTAAGTAATCAAACAAACAAATAAATAATTAAATAAATAAATGAATACGCAAACATACAAACAAATAAACAAGCAAACAAGTAAGGAAAAAGAAATAAACAAACGAATAAACAAATAAATAAGTAAATAAATAAACAAAAGAATAAACAAAAGAATAAACTAAGTAACAAATAAAAAGCAAACAACTAAATAAATAAAAGTTATTATGCTAATTCCGTATTTGTGTTGAATAGTATTCGTATTATGATCTTTATTTGTGTAATTTGGAAATGAAATCCACGAAACCTTCTAGAGTACAAAAACTGCAAATTTAACACTTTAAAATACTTTATTTTGAAATATTGCTAGCATTGTTTTTTTTGTCCTTCTTAGTATACATAAGTCTCATCAAGAATATGATTTCAAATTTTCTATCCTCCATTTTTCGTACGCATAAAAACCTTAACCATCTCCTTTTCCTAAAATTTAAAATGTTGTAAATATATTTTAGTCATACTGATATACTTTATAGCTTTCATACTTACTGGTATCATTCAATTAAAATTAAGAAACAAAGGGAAAAAATTAAATTTTAGAAGTACATAGTTTTTTTTATTTATTTATGTGATAACGATTCCATGATAGGTTAATATTGAGTGGAGAGCGATGTACGAGTGAACTAAACTTTTACCGAATAAGAGATAAATCAACCAAACATTCTGTCACGGAAAATGATAACTTTGCAATTCACCGATAAGGCAACGCCATTCAACTTTAGAGTCTTGTTTACTTCATATCAAAAGTTTTCTTTCTCGTTTATGGACTATTTCGGTAAGCTGTATTAATTTAGTAGTTAAGTAAATTATAACTGTTTTATTTTTGTAATATGAAAATAATATGAAAAATATAATAATAGGAAAATTCTGTTTTTCACATCAGATTCAGTACAAACTACTAAGCCTAAAACTAAGTTTAACGAAATAAATCATGTTATTTCAGATATCATGTTGTTAATTTTACTAAAATCATCACCAAATCGTTTCGGTAAAAATAGCGGAGCGTTTCGGAGCTTCCTTAGAGTCAGAAACATGGTAAATTTTACCATATTCTGGTAACTTTTGACCATATTATTTTTCTCAGCACATAAATCACATTTTTCTTCTTGTTTCATTTAGCTCAAGTTATCAGATTCCGTATTAGTTTAGAACTGTAAACTTATTGTATAGTAATTTTACCCATATTCATTTATTTATGAAGATCTTATTTTTAAAGTAAAGTTATCAATACTTTAATAGTGTAATCTGATAGTTTAAATATCATTTACCATTATTACCTATTCACAATTCAGAAACATTTTATAAATCCAAAATTAGGCACTGTAGTAGCTATTGCCTAATCGTCAAGAGAAAAAAACTCCTGCAGACATCGGCACTGTAAAAAAGTAAGCATGGATAATAAAATGCATTCAAACATATTAGTTCAAAGATATTTATTCATTTCTCAATCTTCAATCAAGTTTTGATTTGCTTCACCTATTTGCGCTTAACTAATGCTTTCCGTAGCATCTGTCATATAAAGATATAAACTATTTAAGTAGTGACCGACAGCAACTTGTCTGATGGATGACGAAGGTTTCTGACGTGCTGGTGAATCAATATATGTGCCGTTATTTTTGAAAATGGAATAAGTCTTATTATCTTTTCCACTTTCAAGTTTTTTAAAGATGAGTGTTTGAATGAATGTAAAAATATAGGCAAAGGTCAACTGATTTTCAACACTATAACTTGATGAAACATCACAATGCAAGAGTGATTATTAAAGTCCTAAAAAAATCAAATTAATAAAACGCTCTTCAGCTCTATATTGACTTCCATTTTCAAAAATAAAGTCTCATATTTTTCATGCCTATCATATAGATGTTTTTATAGCTCTCCGATAACACTATTTAAACAATAAAACAATTGTAAAATGACACATCAATTTACCTGAATGACACATTTTCACGATGATCTAACTAATTTTCATTCTATTTTTTTTTAGAATCATCATGAAATTTATTGCTCTGTTCGTATCATTCGTTGTAGCATCAGCAAATGTTCCTTTTAATCATCAACTAGACGGACAATGGGTAGCATTTAAGGTAAAGATTACTACCTATTATTTATTTCCTCAACTTGTAAATAAATTTAATGTATAATCAATTTTTATGAAGTTATTATCTATAAAATGCATATTTCAAATAGTCAGAAAACTTTAAATGTGAAATAAAATATCTATAAAATCCAATATGTTTGAAAGTTAATTGTTGTAATTTCTTATGTATGCTGTGAGACAATTTAGAAGTTAGTGATGGATAATAAAGGAGAAAGAAAACGCTCCTTTATTATCCATCACTAATTTCAGGTTAACTTATTGTTCGGAAGAATTTTATATAACTTTTCATGCTCCGTGGTCGGTCGCTCAACAGAACTATGGGTAGAGGGATCTGCAGAAAATTTCCTTCGATTCTATGCCTAAATTGAGAAAAAGGTATCGCAAATGAGTGGTGCTGCCATCTATCCCTGGGGTTCAGAGTCACAACGTATTTTCACACTTGCGGTGCTCTATTAGCAAACGAAAGGCACACCTAACTGAATTAATTCGCAAAAAAGTAACGGCTGGAGATTTTGGATTGTCCAAGCTTCATTATAAGAAACAATTTTTTTCATATGACACTTATTATAGTGCTATTTTGTAATATTGTCGCAGTCTGCTATTAAGACAGAGGGGGTGCGATTGTTCTTGCCTTCTAGTGGCGCCATCTATGGAAAAGAATTCGATTTCTAACGCACCCATACGTCACACCCGTTTATAGGGCGGACCCATTCATACATCCATTCATTCATCCACAGATCTTAATTTTGACTCGGACCAGAGAACGATCAATCGTCAAATCTGTACCCCCAGAGAGATATCGATTTGTCATGGGAACATAGAGGACTTTGTGACCCGACAGATTTAACGTGTACTAGTCACCATTCACTACACGGGGAGTTTTCGACCGGCTGGATTGTTGTTTTGAAATGATAACAAAGAACAAATGTAACTTACTTAAATGAAAGCTTCGAAAATGCATACTTTATCTAAAAATTATTACAAGCATTCACAGATTAAGTTTTTTTTTTATGTAAACAAATGGCAAAATGTGACAACTCCAGTTTTCTGATACTAAAATGCGTTTGCGCTCAAATGGGTATCTTCGGCAATTTCTATGAAAGGTTAAAAAAAAGCAACTATTGCTATGTTTACGTACGTGCATGTTTACTTTCAAAAATTCCTACTTTTATTTATCAAGATCAATATGAGAGGTACATTCTGAAATATTACAGATCAAATTACAGTAAAAAGTACCTGTACACAGGGTGCCGGTACTTTTTCCTTAAAATTCATTTTTATCGGAACATGTTACGAAACAAAAATCTGATAAACCATAATTTTTACATTAATAATTACCGCAAAATCTCTGAATTAATCAAATTGAATAAATATTCCAGTAAAAATTACGGTATATTGTTTATATGGTAAAAAAGGATTTTATGGATGGTGCACTCCAAAGTTCCGATACTTTATGCCACAATTTAATGAAAATGTTATTACAGTGTATGTGCTATGATAATTAGAATTGTTAAATATCTCACTTCGTTGCATTGAATAAATTAAATAAATTTCTTAGAGAATAAATAAAAAAAATGCTGTACGCTATAGTGACTCGAAACTAAAGCTCCGTGTGTTTTTTAATGAAACGTAAGAGATACACTACACATACGTTCGTAATATGTAGCTTTAGTATGCAAGATGTAGACTATTTAAACTTAAATTGAAAACTTGATAATTTAAACTTAAGAAGACTATTTAAATTTAAATTGATTCATAATTAGATATTTGAATTTCCGCAAATTTAGAAAATGGAGCAAATTATTTAAGATCGAACATGGATGTAATTTCGAACACTTTAAGAACTAATTAAAACTCAGATAAGTTCTTAAAAGCCCACAAACAATTAAAAAGTCATAGCAAAAAGAAAAAAGAACTTACTTTTCACATTAAAAAGTTTTGGTGTATAGTTGCCACTACTTTGGTGTTGAAGCAAACTAAATACATTTTTAAATACAGAACTTTCCATATTAACGTGCAAAAATGTATATAAAATTAGCAAAATAATAATTGTTTGAAAAAATTAGTGCAAGTATATTATTATGAAAGTGTTTTTTTAAATGAAATGTTTTTTGCAATGAAGCCATAAATTTATTCTAATTTACATAAAAATCTGTGTAGTTAGGAAAAAAAACAAACAAAAAAATGAATAAATAAATAAAACTATAGCAGTAAAGAAGGTAATAAAAATATGACTACGTGCACTGTAAAAAAAAAAAAGGTTTATTTCAGCAACAAAAATGGCGGCAACTATACACTAAAATGTTTTACAGTGCAAGCTCAAACATTTCGCTTTGGAGTTATTAAGATATATTTAGATCAATGATTTAGAGTTTGTTGAGATCGAAGTTCTTGTTACTAAAAGTAAGTTTGTGAAGTTCTGCTTACTAAAAAGTAAGCAGATATACATTTCAGTATACTTTAATCTATTCAATGAAAAAGACATGAAAAATGGTTTGAAACTTAAAAAGGATTTATTTTGAAGACTTAAAAATTTAATTTCAACATTGATTGTTTAATGAGATAGAAATTATTGTAAATAAAATAGTAAGCAGATACATGTTTTATATATTTTCAGATACATGTTTTATATATTTTCATGTAACGTAATGGATATCTACTTACATTTTATCATTTGCAGGTTAACAGGGGCACAAGCATAGTTTTTTTAAAACAATTATTCTGGGGCTAAAAAGTCAGGTAAAAGATTAATAGTTAATTGAGGTTGAAGTTCCTGCAATTAAACTGGGTGGGCATACAGTTTAATACATTTTAATTGCACAAATGATACTAACATGGACAACGGGTTGCAAAATAAGAAAATATGTTTTTTATTCTACACCTTAAAAACTCCGATAATCAGTTTTGTTGTTCTCTTCGGCGATTAAGGCAGAGGGGGTGCCATTGTTATTGTTTTCCAATGGCTCCATTTAGGGCCTGTTTTATAGGGCGGACCCATTCACAAATCCATTCATTCATCCACAGATCGTAATTTTGACCTGAACCAGAGAACGATCGATCTCCAATTCAGTACCCCAAGAGGTATAATTTGTTATGGAAACATGGAGGACTTTGTGTCAGGACAAATTTAGAAAAGTACCAGTCACCATTTACTACACGGGGAGTCTTCGACCAGCTGGATTCGAACTCTCATTCCTCCAAACGTGAGTCCAACACCCTGCCAACCAGGCTAAAAATCGAATCGAATTTTGAGGAAATTTTATGTAATTTAATACCCATTAATACCCCAGCTATTACTCATTTGGTATTAAATTAAAATGCACATGGTGAACTAGAGTTACGTATAAAAGTTTGCAAAATGAAATATGTCTTTCACAAGCTTAACTTTTTGTTTAGACATTGATAACTTATTGAGATAAAAAGCGACCTAAAATTTACGCAAGATTTGAATTAAAATAGAGAACACAGTTTTTTTTCCAATTAAAGTTTTTTTTTCAAGCATAAAGTAAACAAAATTGGGTTATGCATGGAATAGCACAGTAGGCAAATGGGTTCCACAGCTTTACTGGCACATACTTTCTCTTTCATTGAAATTTTTCATTACTATTTTGCTTTGTCACTGAATCTCTTCCTTCAATGAAATTGCTGATGTAGTCTTGTTGAAATACATCTTTGATTTTAAATAACTCCATAGAAAGAAATTCAATATTAATGTTTAGTCACATGTTCTGGGCAATTCTGATCACCGAAACTGGAGAATACACGACCTGGAAATGTCTTATGCAATTATTGGATTGATTCAAGGTCTGGATGGCATGCCACGCACTCTTGTTGAAAAACATATGTTATCCATGATGAAACACACGTGTATTGAACGGTCAGTGTGTTTAGCGCCATTAATTAATCCAGACTCCTTAATTTTTTTAATAACTATCTTTACATTAAGTAAAATCAATATTTTGACCATATTTGGTACGAAATTTGCAAACTGTAGCAGCCAAACTTTCATTTTTTATGAAATATTGTTCACAAATGAAGAAAACGCGTTGTTCTTTTGTGTAGTGTGGCATCTTTACTATTTCTTTAGTGTCCGGTGTCAAATTGTAATATATTTTTAAGGTTGCCTCTACTAAGTTGATAAACTTTCTATTTAATTCAATTCTTGCATACATTTTGGGACACGTTTCAGATGACGAGTTTAGCATTTTTGCATTCATGTTGTTATGCATTTTTGTTATTTTAGTATATCTAGTAAGTACATGAGAAGCAAGTAAGAAAACATAAAAGGATTTATTTTGCAAAAAATTATGATAGTAATGATAATAATAGTCAAAAATACAGACTAGAGATAAAAATTAAGATAGAGATTTTTGAAACTTATCTTTAGATATCTTTAGAAGAGAACTTTAGATATCTCTTATTCGATCATTTACAATTCGTAAAAGATGAATTTTTTAAAGAAACATATTTATTCCTTAAAGACTGCTTTTAGTGATTAAAATTTAAATAACTAATTAATACAAAAAAACTATAATTTGTTTCCAGACCACTTTTGGAAAAGTTTATGATGGAAGAGAAGAACTGGCAAGAAGATTGATTTGGGAACAGAAATTTGCGGAAGTTGAACACCATAATCATCTAGCAGATTTCGGATTCTTTACGTATAGAAAAGGCATTAACAAATATTCAGATCTGGTAACATTATGTATTTTCTGCTGAATTATTTTAAGCATAAAATTTTTTTCCTCATCTTTAAAATTGTCGGGAAAGCGGTGAAAAATATGAATCTTCTAAAATAATATTCTATGAGATTTCTGTAAATCAGGCACTTGTAACTTAATGAATTTTTTTTTGTAAAATATTTTATGGTGTGAAGAAAGTATCGAATTTTTTGTAATTTTAGAATGTAAATATACATGGTATTTAAAATTATACTGACTGATTTTAAAAAAAAATCTTACACGAAGTTATAAATACAAATTTCGCAGTAATTTCGTGTGACAAAATATACTTTTTTTTTATCTGCCAGAGACCCTGGCTTTAGTTTAAAATGTTTTTGCTAGATGGCACTGTGTCTTTACCTGTTTTTTCTTTTATGTTTAGATGTATAAAAATTTTGCTTATCTATTACGACATGAGGTAGTAGGTGATGGAGAACATATCGAAGATATTGCAATTCGTACTTGACTTACTACTTAATGCTTGAACAAAAGCAGGATTTTTGCAGGAAAAATTCCCGACTTATCACATAGATTTGCTGCAAAAATTTTTTTTAACCTAAATTTTCTATATGAAATAATTTTTTTAAAAAACTGTCAATCTAATTTGGGACATCCTGTATTTAATTCGTTTTATGAAACACAGGATTTCCAAGATTAGACTGACTGTTTTTAAAAGTTTATTGCGTAGAAGAATGCAACATTTATTAAATATGAAATCCCTGGGACTGTGACATGATAAGGCACAGTTTCAAATCGGTCTATAATGCTTTTATTATAAGCAGTTTCTTCTGAAAAACACCTCAGTTTCTTTGCTGAAATTTAAATGTTTACTTGTATTGCAAAACCAGCAAGAGCAAAATGCGAAAGCTGATAAAGTGTCCATTTGGAAACAATATTGAGAACCAGTTTGAAGAAACATTGCCATTATATTGCCCCAAGCCTTTCATGAATAATAACATTGCGAAAAAGAATTTTTATTATTAAATTAAATTATTTAAAGTAAGTACAACAAACTTCACTAACTAGAATATACTTACTTTCAAATCTAAAGAGAAATAGATTACTTTTTTGTTGAATTATAGAGCAGCACTGAAATTGTGAGTCGTCTTAATGGATTCAAAAGCAACTACCGTCAAAATGGCAGCGGATCTAATTGGGTTGAACCTTCCAATGCATACATTCCTGATGAAGTTGATTGGCGAGAGCAAGGACTGGTTACGCCTGTCAAAGACCAAGTAAGCATACAATAAAATTTAAACTTACGAAATATTTATATTAAATTTGTTATTTATTGCAAAAATCCCTAAGAGTAGAGCTTATCAGAAAAAAAATTTCAAACAGAAAAACACAAACAACACGCAATTGTGAAAATGAATTTAAAAAATGCCTAGCACTGAAGGCAGCAATTGATTGGTGGCGCTGTGAAAAGGTCTCAATTTTTAATTGCTAAATCCAGTTTAAAGCTGACAAAGATAGGTAGGTAGGTACTTTATTTACGTCACACTAGAGCTGCACAATGGGCTATTGGCGACGGTCTGGGAAACATCCCTGAGGATGGTCCGAAGACATGCCATTGCGATTTTGATCATCTGCAGAAGGGATCGCTTTCCTGCTTTGGTAGCCCGATGACGCGAAGTCGGTCACTTTACGGTAGAACAGTTTAAGGAAGGCTAATACAGCGCACCCTTGGTCCCTACGCAGGCTGATCAAAATGATCACCCAACCGCTTACTGACCGCAACCAGTGATGCTTGACTTCGGTGTTCTACTTGGGAACGGTGTCATTACGATCAGTCCACTGCAGGACAAAGCTGACAAAGAAAAACTCTCATCAAAATCAGCATATTAGTATAATAAAATAATTTTAAAAAAAGAAAGAAAGAACCAAATTGTGTTTTAGGTTGTTATTCATTTTCATATGGCTTTTGTTAAATTTAACTATACTTGTGGTCATATATTTTAGGGAGACTGTGGATCTTGCTGGGCATTCTCCACCACAGGATCACTAGAAGGTCAACACAAAAAGAAAACTGGCCAATTAATATCCCTCAGTGAACAGAATCTAGTGGACTGCACTTGGGTATATGGTACAAAATCTCACTTTATACTTCGCAAATATAATAACAAAATAGGGTATTTAAGTTTTTTTATTGTAGTAGTTTGAATACATGATTCTTTTTGTTTCGATTGTTTAAAATTTGAATACACGCAAAACGTGTCCTTAAGTTGACATGAACAATGTGACTAATCACCTGTTAATTATGATAACACTGAGGAATAAATTTTTTGTTGCATTCATACAAGCACTTGATCTTTCCTAATTCGGGAGTGGGGATTTCAAATCTGAAATTATTTTGTTCTTAAAAGTACAGATTTTACAGAAAGTTCAAATTTAAAAACGTTTTATACAACAGAATCTCGTGTAAGTGTTGCGACCGACTTCTCGGGAAGTTAAGGCGCATCATCAATATCGTACTTCACCGGAAATGTCGTCGTACGAGGTTAGGGCACTTCCCGATTTATGAACTGCATAGGAACCAAAGTATGCGAAGAAAAAGTTTATAATAGGGAAACGCTCCTAGTGGCGTTTGATGATGCTTGCGAGCATGGGTTTCTTTGCAACTTATATCCTGATAATCTGCCCTAACTCTCCTAGAAATTTTTATGCGACCCCCTGTCATATAATAACGTTTTTAACCTTGCATATTTAGTCAAAAATAGACTAAAAATGGCATTAATAAAACTATAGCTCGGAGAGAGAAATCGATTGCAGATTTGAAATTAGCAACGTGAAAACATCCAAGATCCATTAAAAAATCTTATGAAGCAGGAAACAAAAAAGAATTTCTCCTTGGTGCAATTTATAACACTTATTAGCATAATAACTATTTATTAATAAGATAGAAAATTACTTATAAGATTTCTTGTTCTCACAAAAATAAAACTCTCTTTTTTCAAGTAATCCCATAAATGTATTTCGCAGTCAAAATTTACTGCCATACAACAAGATAATAAAGTCACATTTTATTTGTAATTCTATCAAAAGTCATTATTCTATCAAAAGTACTACGGTAAAAATTACCGTATTTTCCATCTTCCCAGATAATAAAAAAGATGCTGTAATTTTTACCATATTTTGAAAGTTTTGACCATATTTTTTTCTCAATGAAGTAATGTTCTTATAGATATCAGCTTTTCGGAAGTTTTTTAGATACATGCCACTCGTTACTTATATCTGTATATTGTACTTATATCTTACATGCGTATATTACGTATACTTATATGTATATTATAGTTATATCTGTATATTTTACTTGTATTTTTCATAGAAAATAATGGCTGCAATGGAGGATGGATGGACAATGCTTTCAAATATATTCAAGACAATCTGGGAATCGATACGGAAGTGTCTTATCCTTACACAGCAAACGTATGCTACTTTGGGTTGTTAAAATATATTGCAACGTTACATAAAATGTTTTATTTCCTTCCTTTTGAAATTCAGATTAAAAAGGATACGTAACACAAATTTTGTTTTTCAAATCTTTATAAAAATAATAAAGTAAACTAAGTTTCAAATATTCTGCCTTAATTACTACTTTGGTTTGTTCTGATAGTTTATGAACCTTTATAAATTTGGCTTGATCCGAAGCAACATTATTCAATCAGAGTAAAAACAAGTGTTGTATTATTAAAGAAATATAAGCTCACCTGCCAAAAATTAGTCACCCTTAGAGAAATCATGAAAAAGATCATTTAATAACGTGTAACACCGTCTTTAGATTTGATGACTGCCTGGATTCGGTTAGGAAGTGAGCCCACAAGATTTTGCAAGTACGTCGAATCCAGTTTAAGCCCCTCGTTGAGGATTTGATCGTGCAAATTCACCAAATTGTGAGAATGCTGATTTTGGCGTTTTACCCGTTGTTCCAACATGTCGCACAAATTTTCAATGGGGTTCAAGTCAGGTGAGCCTGCTGGCCAGCCGAGATGTAATTGAGTGTCTGAGTGTTCATAAAACCAGTCACATATACTTCCTTCCCCATGAACTTTGCTGTTGTCATCTTGAAAAATAGAGGTATCAACAACACACTTTACATGAAGAGGGTGACTGAAAGGTTACTCCTAATTGTCCAGAACTTTCAAATAAATATGTTGGGTCATGTTAGTGGCCCCCTCAGTTAGGAGCCCAATCCATAATGAGAAAAACACCCCCAAGTCATGACAGACGCACCTCCGGCTTGAACCTATGCTTGCACACAGTCAGGATGAAATGCTTCATCTGGTCTGCGTTGCACTTGCAGACGTGCTTCTTTTGAATAAATGCAAAAACGTGATTCTTCAGACCATATTACATTCTGCCAGTCAGCAACTGCCCATGTTCGGTGACTTCTAGCCCACTGAAGTCGCGCAGCTTTATGTGCAAGTGCGAGCAATGACCTCTTACGAGATGTTCGACTCCATATGTTCATTGCATGCAGCTCCATTCGCAATTTTTTCTCACTAAAAGACTGGGATGGATCTTCATTTAGTAACTGAAGTGATTCCTGTTTAGTTTGTAAGCGATTTTGATTGAAAAGTCGTGAAACGCGTCTCCGGTCACTTTCATGCAGGATCTTTTTCCGACCACAATTCTGACGGTGTTTTTCGTGACCACGTATATTACACCACTGCATGTAGACACGTTGAACAGTCAGCTTTGAAATGCCAACAAATCCAGCAACTTTATTCACCATATGACCATTGGCACGGCCAAACACAATTGCCCCTTTTTACCACTCTATCACATCTTTACTCTTACCCATATTTACACACAATTTCCGCTTCAAACAAAAATGTCTCACTGATAGCTACTTGTCTTTGATCAGGTTGAAGCAGTGTGCATGCAGTTGAGCACGTCACTTGACCACTGCGTCATCTAACGAAGCCTAAGGATTCATCGGTGTTTGCGCACTAGGTTGGCTAATTTTTTGTCCGGTGAGCTTATTATGTTTTATTTTATTACACTAATAGTAATTTATTCAGGTCACACTAAAGTTGCACAACGGTGACAGTCTGGAAAACATGATCTGAGGACATGCCACCGTAATTTGATCCTCTGCCAAGGAAAGATCTCTCCCGTTTTGATAGCCCGACAACCTGTGCTCGAAGTCGAGTACTTTACGGTAGAACAGTTTTTCAAGGTTCTCTACTGCACACTTCAGTTCCTTCGTAGGCTGTTCAAAGTACTCACCCACGCAATCACTGACAGTGATCAGTGAGGCTTGACTTTGGTGATCTACTGGGAACCGTGTCTTACGATCAATGTGGGACTTATTTTATTACAACTTTTAACCACTGATACATACTGCCTAACTCGGAATCTTTAAATTTCTTAAACTCTCACAGCCGACAGCGAAATTTAAAGCTTTCATTATGTTTGTATTACACATATTGGAAACAGCGAAAAGCTTTCCAAGTTTAACTCGATGGTGACTTTAAACAGGGTTTCTACTGTCTGGAAAATTGCAGAGGTTGAAAAACTGAAATAAATCCAGTTGATTTAAGCTACAATAAATTTTTAATTTAAAGTAAACATGCAAAAAATACCTCTGGAATAATTTCGTAATTCTCAAAAGAAAGCGAAATTGGAATATTTTTCAGTAGTCTTGAAAAACCACTCATATATTTTTTCCAGGTCGTGGGAACCCTGCTAAAGTAGGAGGGAAAAGAGCAGCACTAAAAGGAGAGAAAGAAACAGATAGTTAACGAAATGGGCAACAATTTATTATTGAGATTAGAATTTTGATTTTCACCTAACATTACAAATCAACAGAATTAATCTGATTAATAAATTTAATCAAACTACGAAACACAAATATTGAATAAAAAATGTTAGAAATAATCAGTAAATAAAGTGGATGAGTTACTATTTTTGAAGTATTAGCGTCTACTTTGCCTATTTATTTGTTTGAGCATCAAATTTTTCTCCGTTAGACTTTTTTTGTATTAAATTACCTTTGAAACAATGAAAAGTAAAAAAGACTATAAATAAACAACGTAGTAAAAAACAAATTGGAAATCGGTCAAATTGGAACTTGTAAATTGGTTGTTGTAGTTGTAGTTCATTTACGTCGCACTGGAGCTGCACAATGGGCTATTGGCGACGGTCTGGGAAACATTCCTGAGGATGATCCGAAGACATGCCATCACAATTTTGATCCTCTGCAGAGGGGATGGCACCCCCGTTTCGGTAGCCCGACCACCTGCACGTGAAGTCGAGCACTTTACGGTAGAACAGTTTAACGAGGACCAATACCGCAACACCTTCGGTCCCTACGCAGACTGATCCAAGTGGTCACCCACCCGCACACTGACCGTAGCCAGTGATGCTTGACTTCGGTGATCTGCTGGGAACCGTGTCTTAACGATCAGTTCACTGCGGGACCTTGTAAATTGGAACCAACTAATAACTGATTCGTATTACGAGTTTTAAGAACAAGAATAACACTGTTTCTTATAACTCGCCTGTGTAAATTGCTAACAGTAAAACTTTTTGAAACTATTCAAAATGCTCAACACTTAATTTTAAACGGTTAAAATATATTGAAATAAATGTTCTCAAAATGTCTGTGAAATACGGAGTTCAATCTGAAGTATTTTTCTTTCAGGCCAGTTTAAATTGTCTTTTCAAGAAAGAAAACGTTGGAGCAAATTGTACAGGATATGTCGACATAGGTTCTGGGGACGAAGAATCACTAAAAAAGGCAGTCGCAACTGTGGGTCCAATCTCTGTAGCGATTGATGCCAGTCAGCCCAGTTTCCATTCATATCAGTAAGTGTGTTACAGAATGTGGTGTAATTCTTCTTTGTTATTTCACTTATTATTTCCAATAACATTTCCTATTGTTATCAGAAATATTTTTGATGAATTACGTAAAAGTACACAGTGTACAAAATTAAAAGAATTTTCAGCTAGCATCAATTATCTTAACTAAGTACTACTCCAGGAAAGATTTTAATGAATTTTGGTATTTGTAGTTAAAATAATGCAAATAAAGTAAAAGTTCAATGGTTATAATATACAATGACGTTGCGTAACACCTATATGATTCGGAAATATTAAAAATGGTTATATAAATTATAAAATATTTAAATAAAGGATAATGTTTAAATTGTGGTTTCATACTGTAAAAAAATGGCAGTTCTAGAGTTCCTGTGAAAATGGGTCCCACTAGTTCGACAACACTGTTTTTCAAGTTCCGGATGGTTGCCGGCTCTCCAGAGTGTCTCTAATATTTTTTTTTTTTTAAAGTTCGAGTCTAGAGATATGGTTTGCCAAGTCATATAGCGACTATATTTACTTTTCATAAACTTGTCAACCATATAGCTCTATTTGGACGCACATTTTGATTAATTTAAACGGAATCATGGCCAACTGCGTGTCTGAAAAGGAGAAATCAGAAATCGCTTTACTCATAATTCACATTGCTTCTTTCAAAGATATGGTGAGATGTGCAACCTTCTAACATGATGCATATGCAACCTCCTTATCAACCATATATATTAATCGATTTCTCAAACTTGGTGGATTAGTGAGCATGCTAGTCGCACAAGTTGCCCTGGGAATCAATTCAATCATCATGGAATCAATTTCCATGAGGAATAATATGAATTCACTGATTCATACTTTTTTTATTTGCTGCTGTACTTCTTGATAAGTGCATAATGCCTGATAGTGGGAGCCTCTAAACAGTTACGTTTTTTATATAAATATTTGTCTAAAATTTTGTGGATACTCGAAGCCAGGAAAGGGGTTCTGTTACGTAACGAGTTCCCTTGTTTCTTTGTGGGAGAAGGAGGAACAAGTCTCTAAAACAGTCATTTTTTTTTTAGATTTTTAATGTAATTGCGGAATTTTTTTTATATTTTTGTTATAAGCTCAGCTGTTAGTTAAGTGCAATGTGTCACAAAGTGATGATAAATTGCCCTTTGTGTAAAACGATATCTAGTGTTAAGCCTAATGATAGTTATTTTCTTCTTCTAAAAAAAATTTTGCTTTAGTCAAAAACGAAAAAAAATTCGCGAACTTTAAATAACCATTTAGCAAAAAAGTTAGCATGTACTGACATTGTCTTTCCATGAGAACAGCATTCTGAAAACTTTCATTTTTTAAAAAAAGTTTCATCATTTTTGAGCAAAATTCTTCCATAGCTCAAAAAGTATTCCGCATATATTTCAGATATCCCCAAAAAAATTTCGAAGTGATATCATGCGTACTTTCTTAGAAAAAGTACATCAGTAAAGGTCAGTTTTAGTATTATTGATATATGCCCTACCAACTTCCCTTAAAAAAATGTATTATCCTCATGTAATTTTTTATCTTTCCATCACTATTATATTGCTATATACTATTACACTATAAAAAATGACTGTAAATTCTACAGAAAGCTATCGTATATTTTACAGAAAGAAAAGTGTTTAAAGATAAAGACCCGTTTTTTCTGTTTTTAATCTACCTGTAAGTTGCCGAAAACTCCCGTTTTTGTTTTTCCTTCACAGAACATTTTTTCTCCGATCTCCACTCGATTCATAAACGGATTAAAACTAACAATTCAAATTCCAGTCTTTGAAATGCAATTTTGCAGTTTTGTCATGCAGTTCAGAAATTATTTAATAGTTTTGTTCATCGTATAAATAAAATTGCAATTCGACTTCATTGTCACATTGATATTCCACCTGATTATTATTTGTATTTCGATATAATGTTTTGGTAAGTTAAATAAAATTGCTAGTTTGAAGGGTGGGTCAATGTAGTTTTAAGTGTTTTTTGCACTTAAATATGATTTCAATAATGAACATTTTAAAGGTAAAAACAGTTTAAGATTTCGCTTCATAACCACACAATAGAGCTGCTGTGGCTCAGGGGTCAGAGCGCTCGCATCCCGATGACGGAGAGCGAGTTCGATTCCCGGTGTTCACTAGTCACGAGAATTTTTCGCTCGACTCGCACCGTACCCATAGCTAATTTATAGAGTTTTTTTTCTATTAAAATAACAGAGTTTGTATATTAAAATAACAGTATTTGGTAGCTTAAAAATTAGCTGCAGAATTTGGTAGCTTATTTGGTAGCTTTCGTCTATTTTTCAAATAACAGAGTATTTCTATTTGAAGTAAACTATATTATACCAGCACACCAGCTGAGAGTTTTCTTTCTGTAAATTTAACAGATGTTTTTTGCTGTGTATATCCATTAATGCCTCATATTGCTCTTACCGCGTCTTTACCTATCATCAAAAATGTTTATGGACCTCTGGAGGGTTCCTCCTCCGCATAGTTGGTATTTCAGAAAACGACCTGGAAGTGCCTTGCTTTTTGAGGGACCTAGAAGCCAGCAGACTTGTTTATCTCGCTTTGCAAGTGGTCACTAGAGGTGTCTCTCGTATGTTCAGGGGCAAAAGACTTTTGGACTTTGCACTAAATGTAGGACTGCTCAGGTTTCGCCCGAGCATACTCTAAACTGTATCGATTTTAAGATCGACGAGGTTTTTTCAAAACCTCATCTGTTTTTAGACTTCCTGGACATTTTTGGACTTATGGAATTGGTCTAATTGGGATGAACCTCTTGGGGATCAGAAACAACAACAACAACCTATCAAAAAGCAAACCATGCTCTGTTTCTGCCATGCAATTTAAGAAGTTGTACGAGTACTATAGTGTTTTATTCATATATCACAAAACCAATTTTGTTGGTAAACCTGTATCTATATACCTTTACTACATTTCTGTTATATATATACTTCTATAATTCTGTAGAAGTGGCATCTACGATGAAGAATTTTGCAGTACAAGCGAGCTAGATCATGCCGTTCTTGTTGTTGGATATGGAACCGAAAACGGTTTAGATTATTGGTTGGTGAAGAACAGGTACGAGATTGTCCTTGTCTTAATATTAAGATAAAATATTTTCAAATCTGAATAAAATATTTTGCATTAACAATTTTAGATTTAGAAAATCTCAAATGTTATTTGAAAATTTTATACATTAATTCTCAAATATTAGTTTTGAGTCAAACAAATTTTAGTATTTATATAAATATGTATAATGTATTTATGTATTTTTTCATATTTTATATTTTTCAGTTGGGGCACTTCTTGGGGAATGAATGGTTACATTAAAATGTCCAGAAACAGAGATAATCAATGTGGTATTGCGACTAAAGCTAGTTTTCCTTCCGTTTGATTATCGACTACATGTAATGACTTCAATTCTACTCTAAATTTTCATTGATTTTAAGCATTCCATAATATTATTTTTGTGTGATATAGTTTCATAATGGAACATTTTAATAAAAATGTAAATAATATTTTCTAATGTCATTTTCTTTCACTCTATAATCACATATTTAAACACCCTATAAACACTCTACAATGGGACATTAAAGATATCATTTCATAAATAAATTTTATCAATCACTTACATTAAAAGTGCTACGAAATTTAGCTCATCAAAAGAGAGATTAACTATACTCGATCTAATTTAGAAGATTAATCGGAAAGATTAGCGTCTTCGATCCAGAAAATGGTGCTATTGATTAGAAGCGACATTTGATTTTCAAGATGAAGCAATTTTCAAGAACAATGAATATTTTTCTGATTCAATATCATTTTAGAACATAACATAAGGTTTTTAATTTATAACTGTCGTTGAACAGCAGACCCAATTTTGAGTTTCGACTACCAATTTTCAACTTCGTAGCCCTGTAATCTTGAACCTAATACGAGAAGACAAGGGAACTTCCTGATCAAGCATTAGGAGAAATTTCCCTGAGTACTTTTTAATTGCAATAATTCGCATTTGCTTTACAGGGAGATAAAAACCGCAAAAACTTCTCATGGTAAGCCTGATGGCAAGGGGATTCTAAGCCATGATCCGTCTACCACTGAGGATATTTTACGACAGTACTGTGATCGGTGTGTGTGAATTTCGTATCGATCAGTGATCACTGGGATTCGAACCAGGGTAACCTCATTTTGTGGTGAGCGCTTTATCCCCAGGGCTAGAATGGCTCAAATTAGTTAGGTTTATAGAAGCACGTTTGAAAACCGTGCCTGTGAGCAAAATAAATAAGTGGGTTCGGGTAGCTTTCAAATGCTGGTTCACCTTTAGATTGCAGTTGATTTTAATTGTACTTATTTATTATAAGGACTCAAGGATAAAATATTATTACTCCATAAACTGCCTATGAAACTCGTTTTAGTTGAATAGAGCTGTAAGCAAGAAAAATCACCGACGTTGCCTATTAAATCCTTTAAAGGAAAAAACGTCTGCAATTTGAATTTCAACAAAGCGTAATGTTTAACTTATGAAAAAAATTAATTTTTCACTCATCCTACCCAAATGAAAAATTGACTTTTTTAAATGAAATTCAGGATCGGTGGCTTATATTTTCTTTTGCTTACGACGCCATAGAACAAACGGTTCAAGCGTTAAATGAGAGACACACATAGACAGACAAAACAATAAATCCTTATCTTTATTATTGCACATACAAGCTATTAATGATTTTCTGAATTTTTAAGAGCTAAATTAAAATATTCATTCAAATACAGTAGAAGAAAGCCTATTATGACATACTGATCATGAAATTTAGCGTTTAAAAATATGTTATTTTCAGCTGTTTGAATAAAATTTAACTTCTTTTAACCAGTGAATGTCTTTTGAAAACGGCTTCTGTTTCTTTGTTTCTAAAACTGATGTTTCTTACTTCACTAAAATGTACCTTGAAACTATCATCCATAAAGCTTTTCAAGCGTTTCTTCTTACATATGATATACATATTTTATTTGAAAACAATTAAAGAAGTTAAAAAATAACTTAAACCAATGTTAAATAATAATATTTCTATGCACCTATGCTCTAATGATGGAAAAAATATTGGACACAGTAAAAAGTATTTTTGCTTGTAATAAGTTGATGGATATTTTTCCTACAATAAAGCCTCTTTTTAAGTTCATAACTTTATTTAATATTAATGACATAGGCTTTTTTGAAATATTTTGCTTATGTATTAATCTTATTCAAATTTCAATACAACTGAACTCATAATTTTTCTGAACTACAAATGTTAAAAAATAATTTTAAATAATAGTTAAATAGACGTTATTGCTTGCTTGAATTTTTTTTTCAGAATTCAATTTAAAGTTTCTTACGTCGTAAAATAGTTTGTAAATATAAAATCAATAATAATTTTATTAGTGCTCACGGTTTCTTTTAAGAGTCGATAGGTATAACGCATAAGTTATTTAAAATTGCATATGAGTTGCACAACAAAATTTCAAATAAAACAAACAAAAGTTCTGGGATGGAATTTTTCCCTCTTGATTTAATGACATATAATATTTGACATTATAAATTTTGAATTAAACAAGGCAAAAACAAATTTTTGCAGACTACTTTTTCTGGATTATCGATTTTTTTTTTCAGTTGCAAATTTTTTAGGCCTAAAAAGCAGAAAAAAGAGCAAATTTAAAATTAAACTTAACACCTTTGATTTTTAAAATCTTTTTAAAATTTATAATTTTATTCCAAATGACATTCAGTACAGGTATACCCCGCAACTTTTTACGCAGTTTATTTTTTAAATACCAAATTAGAAATTTTTAACTAATATATTTGAGTTTTGCACACATTTTATATAAAATGTGTTGACAGAATTTTAGTTGAAAAGAGTATAATGCACCTATACGTTTTTAATCAACTTATTCATTAATTTGTCTCCTGAAGCTTTCAATTTGATTGCGAATGTAAGCAATGACAATTGGATACTTGCAAGAGATGTCACGCGTGAATCAGATAAACATGACATCAATTTTATAACTTTATAACTGTTATTGAACAGCCGACCCAATTTTGGGTTTACGACTATTGATGTTCAACTCTAACTTTGAACCAATCCCGAAGACAAGGAAACTCTTGTAACAGTACCCCCAGAGGTATTGATTTGTTATGAGAACATGGAGGACTTTGAGACTCGACAGATTTAACGTGCATCAGTCACCATTTACTACACGGGGAGTCTTCAGCTGAGGGGATCGAACTCACGAACTCTTAATGACATCAATGGAAAGTATCTAATTAAACCTGAACCGAAAATTGATTCAGCAAGAAACTAAACACTTGCTTTGAAACCGTAACGTTTACATTCCACGTAAACCACGTGATTAGTTGCAAATACCCAATGATACTTATAACTAGATAATGTAGAATTACCAAATTTATTAAATCAAATAAGTTCATAATAAATATAACTGCAAGGACTTAGAAATCATGGTTTGATTATCTAATTTTTTATACTTCTTTTACATATAAAGTATAAGTAGTGGCAAGTGGGTAAGCCAAGTACTATTAGTTAAAGCATTACAAACCAGGGTTCTATTGAGAACAAAATTTTGCCTATCTGACGATATCACAGGAACATTTTGAATTTTAAAATTAAGATATTTCGAGCTGGCAAGAAAAAAGCTTTTACAAATTGTATTATTATTTAATTTTTTTTTCATGGATATTTTTTTACATGTAATAATTTGCGAAAACAGTCACGAGCTTAATACTTCTTTGAGATACAAAATTTTAAAAACTGCTATTTTTGCTGATGAATTTAAGCTCTTTTGTAATCAGGTAAGCACATATTTTATGTAGCATAAACTAAGTTTATTCTTTTGCATAAAAAAAAACAATCACAGTTAAATATATTATTGTTCATAAATCAGATGGTTCTAACCGTCACATTTAGAAAATCTTTTTCAAGTTAGAGAAGTTATGCTTCTGTGAATAGAAAATGCTATTCTTTGAGAAAACGTTATTTAAAATTTGCAATAACGTTTTCCATTCATATGCGCGTCAATACAGAATGCGGCGTATTAAAATTATTCCTGTGATTTTCAGCTTTCAAGAAAAAGTTCTTAAAAACTTTAAAAAATTTATTGATACCCTTCTTAAATATTTTGAATATAGCATTCTTGTTTTGCATTTTTAAGTGACGATGTAATTAAAAATGGTAGACATTAACAATTGAAAGATGAAAGAGTTTTACAGTTTATTTTGCAATGAGTTTAACCATGTCATAGTAAACCTTAATAATATTAAGGATGATTCTATTTATAAGGAATTGTAAATTTAGTGCTGAAATAATGATAGTTAAAACTGGTAAAAAAGATTAAACATAGTTTTTTTTGTTATAATGGATGTCATATTGTCAAATAAATATATTTAAATATGTTAAAATAAAAAAAAAGGATTCACGACGCGAACTTCAGTATTGATTCATTTTTAACCGCTATGCCACGCAAATAAATTCAATGAACAACGTTAACGTGAAAGCAGAAAAGGATTAAGTCTACAAAGTAGTATTTCGAAAGTTATCTGAAACCACGTGTTTGATTTATGGTAATTATTTTAAAACGTGTTTCTATAAATGTAAATATTTTAAAATCAATAGTATTTGAGATGAAAAAAATGTATTGAAAGACAAAATTAATGAAAAAGTTTTACTAATTTATTAAGAGGAACCGCACAATAGTGCCATACCATTATTGACACCGATATTACTTAATTACTGTTCGTAATATTTATTGAATGATATTTAAAAAAAACTATGAGCTAAAAATCAAAGTTAATGGGGAAAAGATACTTATTTGCTTTGGGGAGCAGTAAAAAATCCCCATATAATTATTATTGATACTAATTCTTCGTAAATATTGGTAATATGTATTAAAATGAAATAAAAAATTACCTAACCAAGTGAAGTTAACCTAGAAAAGGTACTTGTTTTGGGGAACCGTAGGAAATCGTCACAAGCAGATGACGCCTTATTAATTTTCATAATATGTACTACTGGTACAACGGTAATTTGTACAGTTTTAATGAGAAATCTGCAAGAGATTTTTCGTAGTTTCAGAAAATATTTTCATGTCGTAGCAAAGATAGTGTATTAACATATTAATGAATTTGAATTCCACTATTACTTAAAAATATTTTACACAGTATGTTAAAAGTCAGATGAAGAAAAGGTAATGTCTCTCTCAAGGTCTCATAAGAATTCTATTTGTTTTAAAATTTGGGCTTTAGTTAGTCGCCACTGATAAATGTGAGAACGCTCACAACATGTTCATAGATCTCAAATGTTGTGGGATTATGTAATGGGTACCAAATATACTAATGTAGGTATAAAATGTTGTATTGATATATTTGGTAATTCTTAATACTAAAACTATACTGCGCAGTTGTAAAATTGATACTACAGAAAAAAGTGTCTTGTGATCCCTCGAAAGGTATATGTACTGAATGAAATTACTTGATAGTGATAAAGTTGAACTATTATGAGTTGATAGCGAGCAATAATGTCATGCCAAGTGATACTGAATACAGTTAATCTCTATTCTGATGAGATAAGCTACAAAAAACCTGTTTCGCCTAATTTAGTAACGTAAAGTCACGTGAAAGGCCAATAAATTATTAAAAAAAATTTACATTATTTTAGCTTTATTAATTTGGTACTTGCACTTTAAGAAGAACAAGATCACAGATACCCACACACGTGACCTATAACGTCAGCGCTAGCTGATCGTTTATAACCGAAATGAAGCGAATTGATCTAAGTTTCTCAACAAAGTTAGAATGTTCTTTAACGAGAAGTTAATTAAATACAGTGCACTTCGTTTTTCACATCGAACTTATTAAAATATAATTCTTTATCGTCTACGTCTTTTATTTAACTTAGATTTATTATTTGCTTATATATTTTATTGCAACCATGGTAAATTTTTGTTTTGTATACCTAGCAACTTCGATGTATTATTAGCTTGTTAATGTTCTAAATATCTTCGGGCCTGTCTTTGCGTTAAATAAGAAATATATATTGAAAGAATAGAAATCTTTGTGAAAGAAACGAGTTTGTGCCACATAAGAGAATTGACACTTGGTAGGCTTGGCATACACGAAACATAAGGGAAAGAACAGTTGCTCACATAATCAAATGCCACGTTTCAACAATCAATCAGGATCGAGATAACCACACTACGTTACTTGCATGTATCCCATTGGGTCGATATACGACTCTCAATTCTGTCTATGATTTGGTAGTGTTGTTCAGTACTTATTTGTTGAAAATTTTGCTTTTTAATTCCGCAAAAAGAACGGGTATTTAGCCAGTATATTATATTTTATATTCCCCCTAAGATAAAATCCTTTCCTGAGTGATTCTGATAAATTAAACAATTGAACATCATCGAATTCTATACTTTAATGCTATTGATAAATTTTTGTAGCTCAGATGATTTTAATAGTTTTATCCAATAAAAGAGACAATGCAAAGAAAATATTGAATGAAAGAAATGAACTTTCGTAATTTTTTCCGATAGCGATTTCCTTTTAAGTTGTCATTTTTTAAGTGGTAATCGTTGTACGACGCTTAATAGAACATATATCTTTGAAGATAAATAAATGAATAATTTAATAATAGATAATTATTTTCTAAATCACTGATAAAGCAGCGGTTTTCTATGGTATTCTATATAAAAAGCTAATTTATTCAATGTCACAATTTTCTTTCTATTCCATAGTCTATTTGGTAAGCTGTTTTAATTTACTAATGTAGAAATATGTACATATAGTTAATTTAATAATAGAAATTTTTTTTCTAAATCACTGATAAAGCAGTGGTTTTCTATGGTATTCTATATAAAAAGCTAATTTATTCAATGTCACAATTTTCTTTCTACTCCATAGGCCATTTGGTAAGCTGTTTTAATTTACTAATATAGAAATATGTATATATATATAATTAATTTATTAATATATAATTATTTTCTAAATCACTGATAGTGGTTTTCTATGGTATTCTATATAAGAAGCCAATTTATTCAATGTCACAATTTTCTTTCTATTACATAGGTCATTTGGTAAGCTGTTTTAATTTACGAATATAGAAATATGTTGCAGTTTAGAACAATTTATTTCAAATTTAGCTTTTTTCGTGTGGTTAATGCGAATTTTTTTTTGTGTTTAATGAAAATCATTTGAAAATGTTACAAAATCACGATCTCGTATCAGTATATGTACTTATGAATAGTTTCAATAGATAGAATTATTTATGAAAACGTTTCAAATTTAAGTACACGCCGTTTTATGACTTTAGTTGGACATTTTTGTTGACTATCCAATGATTCAAATGCTACCATGAAAACACAAACAAAAATAAACTATAAATAACCGAAATCTTGCCTTGTTCAACAAAATTTCAAAATATGATAAGCATAAAATTAATTATCTCAAGAAACTGAAGTGGTAGGATGTTACTTGATTAAAATTTTCATTCGTTTCAAAAATATACGAGTCGGAAGTAACATTCGACATGTTTCAAGCACTCAAAAATAGGCACCCATTTTCAAGACTTATCAAACGTGAATGAAGAATAAAAGTAATTTGAAATGATACGTGAAGTTACCAACGAAAAATAGGAAAATAAAGGTGGGAAATAAAACTAGAAAAACCACAGTAGAGAGAAAGAGAAAATATTTTTCACAATATTTCAGATATATTTTCATTATATATATTTCTCTCTCGGCTACTGTGGTTTTTCTAGTCTTCCTTTATTTATTCAATAAAACTAACTTTATTTATTAATAAAACTAAATAAACACAGTAGAGAGAAGAGAAAATATTTTTTTCGCAATATTTCAGATTTATTTTCATTATATATATATCATCGAGAAAGAAAATATTTCTCTCTCGGCTACTGTGGTTTTTCTAGTCTTCCTTTATTTATTCAATAAAACTAGAAAAACCACAGTAGAGAGAAGAGAAAATATTTTTTCACAATATTTCAGATTTATTTTCATTATATATATATCAACGAGAGAGAAAATATTTCTCTCTCGGCTACTGTGGTTTTTCTAGTTTTACTTCTCACCTTTATTTTCTCATTTTTCGTCGGCAACTTTAATTTCAAATCACTTTTGTTTCTTCTCATTCACGTCTGATAAGTCTTGAAATTGGGCGCCTACTGTTGAGTGCTTAAAACAAGTTGACTGTTATTTCCTATTTGTAGATTTTTGAAGCGAATGAAGTTTTTAATCAAGTAATATGATATGTACTTTTTTAAAGTGAGTTGATAAAAGCAAAGTACTTAAAAGTAAATTAATTAAAAGTAAAGTAATTAAAAGTAAACTAATTAAACTAGTTGTTAAAAAGAATTCTGTCCTACTATTACAATAACTCAATTTTTTTTTGCGTTTTAGAGTTTTAATATAATCACAATAATTTTGCTTGACTTCTTTGGGAGTAAATTTTAAAAAAAATTTCTTAATTTTCTAACTAACTGAATTTTTCTTTTTAGAATCATCATGAAATTTATTGCCCTGTTGCTTTTTGCCTCTGTAGCAACAGCAAGCTTCATTCATTTTGATCCTCCAATAGACGATCAATGGGAAACATTCAAAGTAAGATTCAAATATATAGTGTGTCTATTTATCTGGCTGATGATAAATAAATCATTGCGTACGCATTCCCCAATTATCTACAATGCATAGTGTCTGAGCAGACTAAAAAAGGACTAGAATTTTAAAATGATATTAGATAACAGTATCACAAAGATCACCGTATTCTGATCACTAGTCAGTAAGGGATAAAAATAAGAAGCGTTAGAAAACTGATATGACTTTTGAACTCATTTGCATTTGAAAACTGACAGTAATCTTTTAGGTAATGTACTTAATACAACATAAAACAAAAATTAATACCCTAGAACAACACATTTTTTATTGTTATTTTACTTCATCATAAGCATTATATATGCTAACAAAGACATTTTAGTGAAGAAAATAAAGATTCTAACAATATAAGAATTCCTAAATAGTGTAAATACAGAATTAACTTATTTGTAAAATAAAACAGGCAATAAAATAATTGATAATAAATTTAAAACAATGTGATACAAAAATAAAAAATGTACAGTGCGCCAAAAAAATGGCCACCGCAATTTGGGAAGTATGGCCCTAATAATTTGGTCAGGATAGCAGTCCAAAGTTTTGGCCCCCTAATCTTAATTTTACTTTTTGCGCATTTTGCTATATCTCGAGAAATTTTTAAGTGAATTGGAAAATTTTTGCACTCAAATATAAATTTCGTTTATCTAAAAGTGATTCCATGCAAAAAAATAAATTTTAGTAAATATTTATAATTTTTTATTATTTCATTTAATAATAGTCGAAAAAATTTTGAATAGTAAGGGATACAATTGTTTACATCATTTTAATGTATCCAACTTTCCATAACAAATATACAAAATTTGAACGAAATTGGTTGAATAGTCTCTGAGAAATCGAATTTTAAAAAAAGTCGCATAGTTATAACTCGATTTCAGCCTTTATTCAACCGATTCTCTTGTGAATATCAATTGACTGTTTCTTTTCCGAAATTACATTATGACACATACATTATTAATGCAAATAGATTTTCCAGGGAGAGACGATGAGGCAACCACAAGCACTTCCACTGGTTCAAGATTGAAAAATGCACAATATTACCGTTATTACAGAGAACGGAAGCGAGCGGAGCAGGAAAAAGAGTCGTTGAATAGAGCTAGTGATCCTTCTACGACTGCTGATTCTTCTACAATTAACGTCGCAGGTTGCGAAGTTTAACTTCTTCCGCGCGGAGGGACTCCACGTACTATTTTTTTTAATTCCATCTTACTCCTTGCATTTTTTTCTACACGACATGGTAATTTCAAGTTTCATAGTTTTCGCGCAGCAAAACAAAGTTAAATAAAAAAGGCAGGCAAAAAAGTATTTAAAATTATAATAACTAAGCCGCATTAAGTTCATGAGCAAAAATAACCCTTTGAGCACATCACGTTACAATTCTGAAATTACATTGCTGAAGCCAGCAAAACGGTCCTCATGCTTTTTTCCAAGTTTAACTGTTAATAATTCTCAAATAAATGATTGATTGTTAATTTTTTTATTTCATTCACTCCCTGTGTGATTTTCTGCTCACTTATGTAATTTCAAATGTCAGGCTTTAGAAGTTTTGTGCATCGAAACAAAATGTAGTGTTAAATTGAACATCAAAATTAGAGGTGATGTTTGCGATTTTTTAATACAGAGATCTATCTTTTTATCAAAGCGCTTTTTCTGATTTAATCCCTACATCGAGTTTTATATATTTATTTTTATTTTTTATTAATTAATATTTTTATTAAATAAACTTTAAATAATATTTCATTTCAAAATCTTTTTTTTTCCAGAAAACTTTTGGAAAAGTTTATCATGACGGCGAAGAACTGACACGAAGATCGATCTGGGAAAAAAACATTGTCGAAGTTGAATACCACAATCACCTCGCTGATATGGGTTTCTACACGTATAGAAAAGGCATTAACAAATATTCAGATTTGGTACGTTTAGTAATTACTATCTCACAATACTCAATATTCGAAATTTTTTCATATTTTCTTTTAAAAACTATGAAATGCAATGAGTAGGAATTATATTTTTTTATATAAACAATTGCAATTTGTTATCTATGTCACATTGAAACAAATCTCAATTTGTTTCGATATGACTCCTTTGATACTATGCAATTGTACAGCTTTCTTTGTTTTAAAAAAAATTGAAATTTGAAAAAAAAATTGAAACTTTTTAAGAAATTTATGATTGCATCAATATTGAAATATCTTTCTTATAAACTAATTCAATATTACTACTATTTGATTTCTCTCAAGATTTAATAAATTTTTTATAAATTGATTAGACCAATACTGAACGATAGGTAAGTATTGGTCCAATTATTGTCTTATATAGTAAACTATGTAAAACAATAATCAAACGCATACTTACCCTTGTCTCAGAAACTTAGAACCTGTCCGAAATCAGAGAAAGTAAAATTGCCATTTTTGAGAGAAAAGTATCACGAGCTGCTTGGTGGGGGTAGAAATCAACGATGTTTAAAGAAAAATACAAATATATAAAATCTAGAACTGGCCAGGCGTTGCAAACTTGATAAAAAATTAACCGGATGAAGTGGACAAGTCTTAGAATGAATGATGATTTCACATTAAAGTAATTCTTTCTAATGAACCTCAAACGAGCAGAAAAAGGGGTAGACACAGATTGAGATGGATGAAGTTAGTGGAAACTGACTTCCTTGCTATACCGGAAATATACTGGTCAACAAAAGTCAAAAATAGAATGCAGTGGAGCAGAATTCAGAAGAAGGCATTGGCTCACACTGGGTTGTCCAGTCAAACATGATGATGATTCGACAGTGGAGTTCACAAATAAATGCTAAATAAGAAAAATGTAAAGGCTGTTAAATATTAATAAATTATAATCACTTTATTGAACCATCTGTTTTAGCACACTTCATGAGGAAAATTTTAAAGGCAATCTCATTAATTATTAATAGATTCGATTATATCTCCAAATTCGTTATTTTATTTCACAGAAGCTAGAAGACGTTGATAACACATTTTGATTGTTTCCTTTTTCGGTTGAGCTTTTGTTTTGCAAATATATTGAATTATCGTAAACAAATATATTGAATTATCGTATCGACTCGTGGCAAATACTAAATATCAACGTCGCCTAATCTTTGTTCAAGATTATATCAGCTACAGGGAAGTTTCCCACAAGAAATAACAGCTGTTTTATGATCGTTAATATTGCATTTTAATAAATCACTGTAGAATTACTAGGTAATAAATATTTTGTTATAGTTCACTTAAAAAGTATTAATGATATAATACTTCCTTTTAATGATATGCAGAATAATTTTAGTATGCACCAAGTTAGGATACTAAGAATCTATTAAGTAAAAGTCTAATTTTTTTAAGACTATAATATCGACAGAACGAAATTTTATTTGATACAAAAACTTATGAAGCAGATAAAGATTTTTTAATTTTCAAATAAGAATAATTCTTTTTTTTTAATAGGTATCAAATATTATATATTTTAATTTGTTCTGTGGTCAATATATTTCTAAAGGAAAATTAAATCAATTTTACTCTGAGAAAAAAAGTATGGTAAAAACTACCGTAATATGGTGAAATTTAGCGTGTTTCTGTCTTTATGAGAGCATTAAAATGCTTAGTAATTCTTACCGAAGTACTTTTTATTGATTTTGGTAAAATTAACAATAAAATATGGTTTAATCATATGCGATAAAATTTGCTAATTGTGGTAAAAATTTTGTAATTTTATCATGATATCTCAGGCATTAAAACCATTTATTTAGTGAAATTTACTACAATTACACATTTTTTAATAAATGTGTAGTGTTAGGAACTATAATTTTAAATACCAGAATTTCCGAAAAAACCATAACTATACGAATAGAAATTTACCAAATGAATGGTATTTATACCGTAAAGTTTGGTTTTATTAATCCGAATTACGATTCTTTCCAGCAAAACTGTCATTACTATACAGTATGGTAATTTTACCGGAATTCGTTTTTCCATATACTCTTAATTTAACTAACATTGAATACTTTTTAAATGAACTATTTAGAACTAGTCAAAGTTTTCTTTCTCTTCTTTTTAATGTTTATTCAATTTCGCATTTGATATTATTTCAATGATAAAAAGTACGTGAAAAACTAAATACATAAAAAATAACTATTTCTCAGTTTTCTCTTGATTGTAGAGCAGCAATGAGATTGCAGAGTTTCTCAAAGGATTAAAAAGTGCTGATCTTCAAAGCAGCAGCGGGTCTAATTGGGTTGAACCTTTCAATGTATATATTCCTGATAAAGTTGATTGGAGAGCTCAAGGATTGGTGACGCCAGTTAAGGACCAAGTAAGCATGTTAATGAATCTAATTTTCATGAAACATTTATAAACAGAACAGTACCATGAAAGTATGAGTTTTATTTAAATACAAAAGAATCCTGGGAAAAATCCTTTGTAGTGGTAGATACGCTACAGTTCTAATGTGACCATGAAAACACAACCAGATAATTAAAAACAATAAATAACCGAAATCTCGACTTGTTCAACAAAATTTCAAAATATTATTTGTATAAAATAAATTATCTCAAGAAACTGAAGCTGTAGGATGCTACTTGATTGAAATCTTCATTCTCTTCAAAGGTTGGAAGTAACATTCGACATGTTTCAAGCTCTCAAAAATAGGCACCTATTTTCAAGACTTATCAGACGTGAATGAAGAAACAGAAGTCATTTGAAACGAAACGTGAAGTTGCCAACGAAAAACGGAAAAATAAAGGTGAGAAATAAAACTAGAAAATCCACAGTAGAGAAAATATTTTTATGAAAATATTTCAGATTCGTTTTCATTATATATATCAACGAGGGAGAAAATATTTCTCTCTCGGCTACTGTGATTTTTTTAGTTTTACTTCTCACACCTTTATTTTTCTCATTTTTCGTTGGCAACTCTAATTTCAAATCACTTTTGTTTCTTCTCATTCACGTCTGATATGTCTTAAAATTGGACGCCAATTGTTGATCGCTTAAAATAAGTTGACTGTTATTTCCAATTTGTATATTTTTGAAGTGAATGAAGTTTTTAATCAAGTAATATGATTTTTAAGTTTTTAAGTTTTTTTATAAGATTTTTTTAAGTTTTAGAGCTTTAATATAAACCACAATAATTTTGCTTGACTTCTATGGTAGTAAGTTTTAAAAAAATTTCTTAATTTTTTAACTGACTGATTTTTTTCTTTTTAGAATCATCATGAAATTTATTGTCCTGTTTCTTTTCGCCGCTGTAGCAACAGCAAGCTTCATTCATTTTGATCCTCCAATAGACGATCAATGGGAAACATTCAAAGTAAGATTCAAATTTATAGTGTGTCGATTTTTCTGGCCGATGATAAATAAATCAATGCATACCTATGCCACAAATATCTACAATGTATAGTGTCTGCGCAGACTAAGAAAGGACTAGAATTTTAAAAGAATATTAGATAACAGTAACACAAAGATCACCGTATTCTGATCACTAAAACTAAACTCAGTGGCGCGACAGCCCATAGAGGGCCAAGGCCTACTGTGCCCATCTCAGTTTTCTTGACCTTGGGCTCTGGCATGCAGGAGCAGATGTTCCGGTCAGGTGGTCAGCCGAACGCGGAACCCCCCAGTGTTTAGTTCCCAAGTATGCTTGGTACTCATTTATCGACCCACTGAAGGGATGAAAGGCTGAGTCTACCTTGCCCGGCCCGAGGATCGAACCAGGGACCTGTGGCACGACAGCGCGAAGCGCTACCGCTCAGCCACTGGGCGTCATTCTCTTCACTAGTAGGGATAAAAATAAGAAGTGTTGGAAAACTGATATGAGTTTTGAACTAATTTGCATTTTAACCCCTTAACTGCCGCGGGCGTATATATACGTTTCGGCAAGACGATGCGTTAACTGCCGCAGGCGTATATATACGCTTTCCCGAAGTACGATGCTTTGCATTGCGCTGCTATAAATAGAACTACACCCCTACTTCCGAATGCAGTAAAATGGCCTTGAAAGCGTTTGCTTTGCATATGTATTACTAATTTCGGAGGAGGGGAAATGGGAAAAGGATGTTATGGAAAAGTGATATCGTATTAATCGCTTGTGTGTATTTATTTGAGTAAGGTCGGGTTTGTTCTTTTGTTTCCCGTATGTATTTGGTGCTTTTTATTCTTTCCATCAACGTCTTCAAAGAAAATTGCATCGTGAAATATGCTGCTTGTTCAAGAAAAAAAAATTCGTCGAGAATCCCTTTATCAGTGCGATGAATGTGGTGTTGGTTTATGTGTCCAACCATGTTTCAGGATTTATCATACAATAGCTAAGTTTTAACATCTTTTATATTGTATTTTTATTATTTAATTTAAATTTTTTATTTTCTTTCTATCCTTTTTTCTAGTCTTGTAAAATTAAACTGTTTTTAAATTGCAAAGCGTGCATCATTTTCCCCCACCAAAACACCGCGTAAGAAAGTGCACTTGAGCGAAAAACGGTGGCACTGGGGAGTGAATCACGTTAATTTTACTCGGCAGTTAAGGGGTTAAAACTGACAGTAATCTTTTTGGCAATTTACTTAAAACAACAATCAACACCCTGGAACAATCAACACCCTGGAACAAAATATTTTTTATTGTTATTTTACTTCGCCATAAACATTATATATGTTACCGTTAAAGTATATAATGCAGTTATTTCATAGAATACCTAGTTATTCCATGAAATAACTGATCGTGTCCGTTAAAGTGAGTAATATGTTATTAATTTGACACTTTAACTAGTTATTCTATGAAATAACTAGGTATTCTATAAATTAACTAATGAGAGACAGTTAAAGTGTAAAATAAACAATTTATCTAAAATGAAATAACTAGGTATTCTATAAATAAACTAATGATAGACAATTAAAATGATAAAGAAGCAATTTATCTAATTCATGCAGCTTATAAATGGTATTTATGGAAACGTACCATAAAATTATTTATTACAACAAGGATTACTAAAATGGCACTACAATTACAAAGAATATTATTTCTAAAATAAAAAAAAAATTTGTTGACACACTGGGTTTTACACGAACATTTTTTAAATCCCTGACCAGTACCTAAACTTTGAGCTGTAGCATGTAGATTATTTTACACTTTAACGGGCCGCAGATCGTTATTCTAGGAAATAACTAGTTAAACCCTGAAATGCAAGAGAGTTTCACACTTTAACGGATACGATCAGTTATTTCATGGAATAACTAGGTATTCTATAAAATAACGGATTTCATACTTTAACGGTAAGATATATACTAACAACGATATTTTAGTGAGGAAAATAAAGATTCTAGCACTATAAGAATAACTGAATAGCGTAAATATAGAATTGACTTATTTATAAAATAAAACTGACAATAAAATAATTGGTAATGCATTTAAAACAATGTGATACAAGAATTAATAATGTACAGTGCGCCAAAAAAATGACCACCGCAATTAGCCGCAATTTGGGAAATATGATCCTAATAGTTTGGTCAGAAGAGCAGTCCAAAGTTTTGACCCCATAATGTTAATTTTACTTTTTGCGCATTTTGCTATATCCCGAGAAATTTTTAAGTGAATTAAAAAATTTTTGCACTCAAATATAAATTTCGTTTATCCAAAAATTATTCCATACAAAAAATAAATTTTATCAAATATTTATAATTTTTTATTACTTTATTTAATTATAGTGGAAAAATTTTGAATTGTAAGGTATACAATTGCTTACACCATTTTAATGTATCTAATTTTGCATAACAAATATACAAAATTTATGCGAAATCGGTTTAATAGTTTCTGAGAAATTGAAAAAAAAGTCGCATATTTGTAACTCGATTTCAGCCTTTATTCAACCGA
>NC_092211.1:83432132-83438281 GCF_043381705.1 Parasteatoda tepidariorum
AACGCTGCTTTTTGATTATTAAAAAAAAATTTACAAATTTATTAAAATATTTTTAATAGAATAAAAAATAGCTTACCTTTACTCTGATGGATAAAAAATCCCTCAGCGAACAGAATCTAATAATTGAATAATTTCAAAAATAATTGAATAATTTCTAAAATAATTTAATAATTTCCAATAAAAAGTTATCCAAGATGTTTCATTATTCTATTCAATTGTTTGGAATGGTACATTATTTATTTAGCTCAATAACGTTTTTCAAAATCAGAAATCCGTGTTTTCCTTAGGAATTCTGTGCATCATGTTGGGCGTTCTCTGCAACAGGATCACTGGAAGGGCAACACAAAAAGAGAACTGGGAAATTAATATCTCTCAGCGAGCAGAATCTAATAGACTGCTCATGGAAATATGGTATAGTAAACAAATTTCATGATTTATATCTGAAATAATACTTAGTTGCTGTTGTTACAATGCCACTTGCCAATACCAGCAAGTCATGCTCGGTAGAATTTAAGATAGAAGAGTGCGATTCTTGCTGTCGTGTGGCGCCATCTATGGCCAAAACTACGACTTTTCCACTCACATGTGTCACAGCCCGTTTCACAGGAATGACTCATTCTCCATACGCAATTAATCCTGCCGCAAATTGTTTTGACCAGAGAACGATCATTTTCCGGTCCACTACCCCAGAGGTATTGATTTGTTATGGGAACTAGGAGGACAGTTTGACCCCGACACATTTAACGTTCGCTAGTCACTATTTTATAAACCTTCGGCCTGTGGGATTCGAACTCATGACCTCTCGGTCAAGGGCCTAATGTCCTGCCATTCAGGTTATTCTTGTCATAATACTTAGTATCACATAATATTCAAAGGGAAAATGTCTATGAAGTAAATGAAATAAGCGTTCTTTTTTGCCATTGAATGAAGAACTTTAAAACCATTGCACACCAATGTCACCTGCTTTTGGTATTATGAGTTTTGTTAAAACATTATTGGTTACTGGATGATCATCAGATGTCCACAAGAAAATTCATCACGAACTACAGATTTTCTTGAGCAAATAACCAATCTAGAAATTTCAATGCGTCGTTTATAATATTTACTAAGACTATTATAAAAATTAATATCCCCTTCCAGATATCAGTACGTTAAAGAAAAGATTGATTTGAAGATTGTTAAAGAAAAGATTGATTGAAAGAAAAGAAGATCTTTCCGTACATTGTAACTCTGACGGCAATAAAGTTTTCTAATTCCCATTAAATAAACAACAAACAACACAACAAAATGTTATAAAATGTAATTTTACAATAAAATGTGGAATTTTATAAGTAATACTCTTAAATAGAAAGGTATCTAAAACTAATGTGTAAATTAATGAAAATAATCATTTGCGATAAAAAAAATTTTTTAAAAAGTCGTTTTTATTTATTTTTAAGAACTAGGTAATTTCGATTTTCCTGATATAAAACCACGTTTTAAATCATAATTATTAAAAGAATTTCTTTTATTAATTGTAAATACATTTGTATTAAGATCACAAACTAAGTAAAGTATAATAAACTATAACTGTCAGTATGTTGCTATAAAAGTGCCGTTTCATATTAATTTATTCCTTTCGGTATTTTCATTATCTTCGTTATCTTTAAAACTGCGTGGATGAATAATTCAGGTAAAATTACCGTACTAATCATATTTCTGTTAAAAGAAAGCCATAATACTTGTTAATATAACCAAAATAAACGTTATCCAAGCCATAAATTTTGTAATTTGTCCGTTCATGGTATTTAACCGTTTACCGAAATTCTGGTTTTCAAAATCATAGTTTTTTTTTCACATTCAGTAAAAATTGCGAAGCTAAAGAGTAAATTTAACCGAATAAATTATCTTTATATCATGCTTTAAGGTATCGTGTTAAAATCGCCAAATTTTATCCTATGTTATAAAACAATATTTCTTTGTTAATTTTACCGAAATCACCACCAAAGCACTTCGATAAACATTTTTGAGCTCTTTGGTGATCCCATAGAACCAGAAACACAGTAAATTTTACCATATTCTGTTAGGTTTGATCAGATTTTTTTCTCAGTGCTTATTGCACAATTTGTTGACGAAAATTTTCGAAACTTAAGTAGTTATCAGGAGTTTGAAATATAGTCATCATTAATTAGGGCATTCAAAATCTATCTTTTGAACCATTTAGATTGCATGCCTCCACGTTAAAATTTGAACACTCCAATGTTATAATCGGGGCTACGTTTTCTTACATCACGCATGATTTAGCGAAAAAGAGTTGCTTGTAGGGACTCTAGTAAAATGTTTTAAAATATTTGTCTTCATTAAATAATTGCTTCCTTATTTTGACTTTACTCTTATAGGCAATCTTGGCTGTTACGGAGGAAGGGTGGAGTGGGCTCTAAAATATATTCAAGATAACTTAGGGATAGACACTGAGGACTCCTATCCCTACTCCGGAAAGGTACAATTGGCAATTGACTTGGGGCAACATTTTTCTAAATGTAATATTTTTGCATCGAAACTTTCATTACATTTGTTTTCAGATTGATACTGCCTACATTTCTGCAATATAAATTAGATGACATCACAATGCATACGAACAACTTATTATTTACATAGAAATCCTGGAACATTTTACAAAAAGTGCTCTCCTTAGCAAAGGAAACTGAAAATCTAGTGTACTACTGCAGTTTCCTTAATTTCTCCAGTTTCAAAAGCAGGAATTGATAGAAAGCGTTCTGTCTATAGTACTTATTTATTTAAGTCTATAGTACTTATTTAGTTTTCAATTTAATTGTTTTAATCATAAGTAATAATATTAATGTTATTTCAATATATCTTAAAAGAAAATTAGTATGTATTCTTGATAATGGCTTTTATAAAATTATTTTCAACACTAAATTTTCAAATTCTTTAACGTTTATTAGGTACATTTTTGTTTGCAATTATAAACTTTGAGATCCTAGAAGACCAAAGTATTTTCATTTCTTGATTAGTTATAGAATTTCTGAACTGGTAAAACTAGATGATATCAAAAGTTCAGGAGTTCATTAGAATCGCTAGTTTTTATGTCATCTAACCAACAGGAAAAAAATAGGATACCTACAAGTGACGTCATCGCTAAAAAACCGCGGCATTTTCCGATTCAGAAGCCAATCAGGTTCGAGATGTATACGTTACGTCGCTTACATATATTCAATTAAGTCTGAAGCACGTGGTTAGGCATAATCACTTCTCAACTTTTCGATTAGCAAGTATCCAATTGCTGAAGGTATCAAAATAGAAAAGTTTGTGAATGAACTTCACATAGAGTTAAAGAAATTTGATGTTAGCTTTTAATTCTAACATATAAATTCTTCATATTTACAAAGTTTTTTTTTCTTCAGAATAACTCACACTGTGGTTTTAAGAGAGCTAGTGTTGGGGCCAGATGTACTGGTATAGTTTACTTACCTTCTGGTGATGAAGAGTCATTGAAAAAAGCAGTTGCAACTGTAGGTCCAATATCTGTCTCAATTGATACAAATCATACCAGTTTCATGCTTTATAAGTGAGTAAAAAAGTGTTGTTTTAAAACCAAAATTCATTCCTTAAAAGTTTCTGCTCTTAGATTTTCTGATATTTGCGATTTTTTTAGGAACACCGAAGATCATAATTGATCGCTTTTCATGCTATTTAATATTTCACATTTTAAATTATTTATTGTGATAAAAAAAGTATCGGGAATGATTAATTTAAAATAATAGCAGATATCAAAAAAAGTTTTTAGCATACATTTTTACGATTTTAATAAATATTTGGAAACAGTCAGGAAGGTAATTAATTTTACAATATAAAAATAAACCAGTTTTTTAATGAGTAAACAATTTTTTTCCGTCGATTTTTGGAAAAAGCGAATGCTATTAAGCAATGAAATTTCCGCTACAGATGATCGTTCTAAAAACCTTCAAAAAAGTTGTTTATTTGAAAAAAAAGGAAAAAAAAACAGTATTTGATTAGTTGAAAAGTTTAATGATAGTAGAACTTTTACGCCATCTTTGAAGCGATCAGTGATCTGATAAACTATCTACTTCGATTAACTATCATTAAACTGCTTTGATTAATGATTAAAAAACTAAACCAGTTTTTAATGAGATAAGAATTTTTATTCCGTAGATTTTCGGCAAATATGAATCTTATTGAGCAATAAAATTTCCGTTACAGAAGCATTTGAAATGTTCTAAAAAAACCTTTTAAATAAGGTTGCTTATAAAAAATAAATTTAAAAAATAACAGTATTTGATTAGTTGAAAAGTTGATAGAGATTTTGTCGAAGACGATCTGATAGCGATCAATGATCTGATAGACTATCTACTTCGATTAATGATCAAAATATCGATCAAATTAAACAACTGATACTCTGTGATCGACTTTCACAATAAGCGTTATTATTGAACTGATAATATATCATTTGTTTTCTATCAAGCAATTTTAAAAAGATCCTTAAGGTTGTGACGAGTCACATCTCGTGTTTTAATTCTTTGTAAAACCAATAACACTGTTAAGTAACACGATGGATTCACAAAGCAATTTATCTTTAAATCGCATTATTAAAGGTGATGAAACTTAGATTTCAACTTCTCAGACAGATGATTCAACCATTAAGTGCTTGGCACTTAAAATGTGGAACTGGGCTAAAAAAAAGAGAAGAAAACTGTATCAAAATCACTCAAAATTCAAGTTAATATTGACTGTTCTCCTTGATTACCTTGGTATTGTGCATTATGAGTTTTTACCGAAAGATAGTCAATACAGATTATTATTTTAGAGTTTTTGACGTATGTTTATTGGAACAAGCCTTGTTACAGGAACAAATACAGACTATGCCACGTCACTATGTAATGCTCCATTAAGGTTGGCTGCAATAAACCTAGCAAAAGAGGTCGGTAGTTGGCAGTTTGCAAAGAGCAGGATTTTATGTTTAGTCTACGACATAAATGTGTATATATTCTGAACGGAGCTATATAACACATCCCATCACATCTGCCTAAGACTGGAATAACCTTTATCCATAGCAACCGACAGCATTTTTAATATCAGGTTTTTCCTGATGTCGGCTGGTCAATGGTATTATGATCTTTCTCACTGTGAAGAAAATTTCCGATGCTTTTCAACGCTGTTTCTTTTTTAATTTACGAAAATATTTAATAAAATTGTATCTTTCCTCTTTAATGCGCTTCAGTCAAAAATATTTGACCAATATTAACAAAACGACATTATGTGAAAGATTGCAGTGTTAGTTCTATGGTTACTTTTTTCTTAGCTTTGAATATATAAAATGAGTTTCAGTTTTTTATTTCACAAAAAAAAAAAAAAATTCTAGTAAACGTAAATCTTTATTGCTTAACTAAATTTTATTTATTTCTTGAATCTTATTAGAAGTGGGATTTACGATGAAAAAATGTGTAGCCCGAGTGAGCTAGACCATGCCGTTCTTGTTATTGGATATGGGACAGAAAACGGTGCAGACTATTGGTTAGTAAAGAACAGGTGAGTCAGTATCTGTGTACATCATTGTACTATTCATGCAATGTTTAGCAACACATAATTAAAAAAAAAAATAGTTCATTGATAATATTAACCCATTTTGCTCTTAATTAACATTTAATGTGTTTTGCCACAGATTTTTAAACCTGTTTCATTTAGCGCGTTTCGGAATTGAATCTTCTGGGATTTTAGGCTTTTACTAAACCACAATTTATGCACCCAAGCACCATGCTTAAATCAATGAACAAGTAAAGCTGCGGTACGTTTTGCAAGTTTTTTAGTCTTTAATTGCAAGATATATAAGGATTTTTTCATAAGACTAAGTTCTTTATTATTTTTTCACACTTTTGCATTGAAAACTGCTTCTGTTTTTTCCAGTGGAAAGGAGTGGAAAATATTCTCAACCATCTTCTCTAGCTAAAATCAAATTATATATATATATGCTGTTAAATATTTATTAAACATATTCAGAAAATTTTTTATCTTACCAGTGTCACCATAGATTATTAGCACAGGTGTCGCTAAAATCGATAGTGACGCATATATGATAAGAGTAGGATTGGGAAATTCTTTTTGGAATACTTTTAAAGCACACTATTGTCTTT
>NC_092211.1:83442701-83446473 GCF_043381705.1 Parasteatoda tepidariorum
TATATATATATATATTTAATCTTATTCATTTATATTATTTATATATATATTTTTAGATATAAATCCTTTATTTTCAAGATATATGATGTTGATAATTTTTTTAATGAAATTGAGACATGAAGAGGCCTTTCTAGCATGAAAATACAAATTCAGTTCGTTTTACAGTTGTTTTAAAAATAATAATAAAATAAATTTTTAAAATAATAAAATAAATTTTTAATTAATTTTTAAGTAATAATTTTTTTTTGAAAAAAGTTACTTAGCTTATTCTGAAGACGTTAACGTATTAAAATATGTTGCAAATAACTTTAAAATTAGTGCATAAAGGTTAATTTTGTTTTCTAAATTTTACAAATATAAAAATTTGCATAATATAATTTTATATAATTTTTATATAATTTTTTTTCAAATTTACATTTCAAATCTTAACATTTACATTTAAATTTTTTAGGAAAAAAACTTAAGAAAGAGTAATTAAAACAGTTCCTAATTTAAATTTTTATAAATATCAACAACGGGTAAAATTACGTCTCGATTATTTCTTCTTATACAGTCACACAGTTTGCTTTAAAATTAAATTTCTTTTTTAAGTTCAGATGATTTTTTTTTCAAATCTAGGTAATCGTCCATTTCGTTACAATTTACATATTAATAAAATGTTCTTACAAAAAGCTGCTGTAATACATATTTTTCTAAAACAATTCCGCGTTTTTGTAAAAAAAAATTGACTTTTGAGAAAAAAAAACAATGACGAATGCGAGGCAATGACGGGGAACGATAAGCGAAGTAAGCAGGGTTGCATTCACGTAATATATATCTCCAATAATATTCAAATTTTTTTATATAATACAATTTTTTTAGAAATATATTAAATAGGAAACTGTCCCGACTTAACTTTCAGATAAAAGAAAATCTTCGATGCGCTAATTGAAATAGTTCAATGCTCATAAAAAGAACTATGTAATTTAGTTAAAAATAATAACAAAACAAATGCAATATTCTCATAATTTAATCAAAAGTAATGTAAGTTTCTTGTTCTTCATAGCGAAATCATAACAGATAATTCTTATCTGTCTTTTTACTTTGTTAATTGTCTTTAGTTCGATGCATATTTTTCGCATTGTATTCTTCCATTCAAATATTCCTTATCATGTTTTTATACTTGTTAAACGAAGGCAAAATATTTTCTGCAAATAAAACGCAATACTATTTCAAGAACAATAAGTATTATTGCCAATCAGTGCTTGTCATTTTTATCTCTCTTTAAATGAATTTATTAATTTTAGTATGTGAAACTTGTGTGCCATTTGAATAACCTACTCTTATTCCTTTTAGGAACAACATGAAAATCTTGGCATTATCTCTCCTTTTCACAGTTGTAGCAGCTAATAGCGGTCTCTTTGATCGTAATTTGAACGAACATTGGGAAAATTTCAAGGTAAATAAGCTGTGAGGAAGAAAAAAAAGTGATATAAAGCATAGATTCATGTTACATTTTCCTTTAAAAAGTGCTTTCCAAGCATTTTACGATTAAAACAGCAATTATTTCTGATAGAATGTTAGAAACAATTCATAGATAGGGATTATATTAACGCATAACGGAAATAATAAGTTAAATCAAGCTTAGTAGCTGATATCATTTAATTAAATTACTAATCTGAAATTAAATTAGAAAACATGAACGTGATATTGCTTGGTTGTAAAACGTTGCTAGGGATTAGCCTCTTTAAATATATAATTATTAGCTGTCTAGTTTAAAGCACTAAAATATTTTTTTAAAAACAAAGAAAAAGCTACAGTATTCCTAGGAAAGAGACAGAAAAATCCGTTATGAATGACAAGAATTTGAAATCCACTTATTTTTAAAAATAAAGCTGAAAACCCAGCTTGATTTTTTTTCTTTTTGAGAGTTCAAGTAAGTTGCAAACATAAAATTCTTAACATAACTATAATCATGTCACCTTAATTGATCATTACGATCACCGTTTTCAAGAGTATTTTAAACTGGGGGTATTGATATGAGAATCAGTACCACTTTTCCAACTTCTATTTAATGCATTATTTAATAATGTTCCGATACTTGAATTAATAATGTTCGATTTGTAACAAAGCGATGTATAAATGTTGTTACATATGGCTTCATTGGAAATATTAATCCATATACAATGTTCAACTTTAAGTGGACATAAACAAGGAGTAAAAAGGAACAAAATTACATTCACAAACAAAGAAAACACATGACAAACGCATATTAACACTAAAAGAACACATAGATAAAATTAAAGTAAGAAGAAAATATATATATATACAGTGAAGAAAGAGGAGTAGTCTTTACAGTGAGTTCATGTGATCTCTGGCATCCCAGTAAAGTTTACAGAGATCACCCCGCTCTTGAGATTGTTTGTCCAGTAAAGGGCATACCAGCAAGTGGTCTGAGTTCATGGTTCCCGAATTGCAGATTTGGCTGTTGAGAGTCTAAAGTTTGCCACAGCCTTCTTACGAGGACTGTGATAAAATTTCTTCCAACTGTTTTGGATGTTAGCTCAGGGTTTTCCGGTGGATTTTTTTGCTTGGTTGCGCTTTAGGTCGGTCATAAGTTTCTTGGAAAATTGTTTTTTAAGGGAGTCTGGTGAAATTGGTTTATTACATTGTGGTTCGAGTGTCCCTTTCTTGGCTAGTTGGTCTGCCTTTTCATTGCCATTGATTCCCACATGCGAAGGGATCCACAGGAACATAATAATTTTGTTGGCATTCTCGAGAAAAATCAAATTATTTCTAATTTCTGAAACAGCCTGAGTATCTGAATCATGGTTTATGGCAAATGCCTGGATAGCTGCCTTAGAGTCGACAAGGATTACTGCTTTAGTGAAGTAATTGATTAAGGTTTTCCAGGGCTATCGATATAGCGAAGATCTCTGCATCAAAATTTGACATTTAGTATCCCACAGAGGCGCTGTGAGAAAAGATCTTACTGTGTACTCCTGCTCCGGTGCTGTTTTGTATTTTTTAACCGTCAGTGTACACTCTCGTCCATTCTGGTTCAGGATATTGCTCTTGTAGCATGCATAATGCATTTATTTTTAGTACTGTCTCAGGTATGTTTTTCTTACCCAAATCATTGATATCTAGTTTGTGCCTGACATCTATAAATTTCAGAGGATTTGTGATGCTCTTGTTACAGATAGCGATGCATAAGTAATTCATCCTAAATATTTCGAGAAAAAAGGACAACTCCATCAATTATAAAAGTTTTGTATTTAATTTCTGTGTACAATTACTGCTACTTGTGGCCTAGGGTTTGAGCGATTTAAAATTGTAAAACTCTGAGTTGTACATACATTGTAAAGGGACGTCGGCAGCCCAATTAGCTCACGACATACATAGAAGCTCATACTTCTGCAATACTATTGTAAACGCCATCAAAAATTCTGCCATTTTGCTTAAAAGATCGAAATTATTCTAAGATTTATCGATATGTCTTGCATAATGGTATCCAATGTTAAATATATTCAATCATGTAACATGAATTTGTAACAATTAAAAATTCATTTCTTTTTATGTAGAGTACCTATGGAAAAACATACAAGGGACGTGAGGAAGCAAGTAGAAGATTAATTTGGGAGAAGCATGTTGCTGACATCGTGCGCCATAATCTTCAAGCTGACTTGGGCATCCACAAATTTAGACTAGGCATCAACGAATATTCGGACATGGTAAATTTGTATTGATATATATATATATATATATACACATATATACATATATATATACA
>NC_092211.1:83446500-83461933 GCF_043381705.1 Parasteatoda tepidariorum
GGATAAATATATATATATATACAGAATGCAAAATAAAAGCGAGCGCTTTGATTAGCGTTTTGATCAGATTTTGCCGTGCTATGACTAAATCTTGATGATTCGAAGGCTTACCCTTAAACATGTTAGTTATTTAAAGCAATAAATAATATTTAAGATTACGAAATTAGACAAAAAAAACGAAATTTACTACATTTAAGCATTTTTCTCCGTTCGTTTGGCTCCGCAGTTAGTAACTTATTTTTGTTTCTAATTCAATCACTGTTGATTTTAATTTATTCAATTTTATAAAAGCAAGCTTTAAAAAAATACTTGATTTTAGATAACTTAAGAAATGCTAATTTGGGGAAAACGCAGTCATTACATGTCATGCAGTCATTACATGTCATTTTTTTTAAAAATACACACACAAACTGTTATAGATTATTTAATGCGTCTAAAGCTTGTTAATTAAAAAAAATCGAAACAACTTTCGATTCTTTTTCCAATAAAAATGATTATAAAATATTTATTTCAAAATTTAGCAAATAAAAACAATAGGTCAAGGTGTAGAATCAGAGGTCCCCTGATTTAGCGATGATTTTCGCTCAGTTTTACTAAAGCCCCATTTCTGATTACCGTGATATTCCTTGCTGTCTTCATTTTCAATGACGTCACCTTCGGTTACTCCACCTTTTGCTTACCGATATGTGATAGGTTCTTGTTTTTTTTTTTATTTTTTTTTGAGTAAAATTAAATACAAACTTTGTAAATTTAGAAAATTTTGCTAAATTTATCAAAATTTATATTTCAAATATCTGAAACATTAATATATTTGTAGAGTCATGAAGACTTTGTAAACACCTTTAATGGACTTAAAAAGGATGGTGCTCGAAGCAACAATGGAAGTACTTGGGTTGAGCCTCTGAATGTTAGAATCCCTGACGAAGTCGATTGGCGAGACAAAGGTTTAGTCACTCCAGTCAAAAACCAGGTAAGTTCATTTCGCTATTTTTTTCATATTTGTAAAGTTTCTAATAGTACGTGATAGAACCACTACCCTGGTGGAACCACTTTACGTGGTTCTACTTCACGATTTTACAAGAATATATAAAAAAGTTCGAGTTGAAACTGTATAATTAATTTTTTAGTAAAAATTTTTCGTTAATTTCTAGGGCAGACGTTAATTATTTTATCGAAATAATAGCTATATTAGTGGCTTACTGTCACTTTTGTTAAGTTCTAATTATTCGCTAGAAGTTTTAAAAAGGCATAGGTAATCATTATAGCATTATTTGGGGCAAACCATGGGGGATCCAAATGCGGCTGAAAATCCACCCGATCCTTTAGGGTGCTCCAGCACCCTAAAGCCTACGTCAAGAAAATTTAGATGGACACATTAGGCTTTGGCCCTCCATGAGCTGTCATGCAACATAGAGAGAGAGAGAGAGAGAGAGAGAGAGAGTAATCACATAATCAAATAATTTAATATTAATCAAAGAATTTATCACTGATAACTTTTAATTCAGTGAATCAAAAAGCCATGTTTGAAAATCTTAGATCATTATACAGATCAATATTTGTTCTTCTCTCGACATTCATCAACTAGTATAGCTTGAAAAAAAATAAAGAGAAAAAAAAAAACGCAAAAAGGCTTGTTTAGTCTTCTTTATTTATTCATCTTTCCTACGAATAATTATCACGCATTTCCATTGTACTATTTTTTTTTCAATGTACTCATATATTCATGTTGAAGTCATATTTTTCGGTAATTTGATAAGTACAAAACTTTTTAAATGCATTAATAGACTTTTAAATGTTACAAGGTACAATATTTTTTAAATACATTGATGGAATTTTAAATGTCACATGAGATAAAACTTTTTAAATACATGGATAGACTTTTAAATTCCTCAAATGAGAAGACTTTTTAAATGTATTGAGAGATATGCTACAATAAATAACACTTTTTAAATATATTGAGAGATATGCTACAATGAATAACACTTTTTAAATGTATTGAGAGATATGCTACAATGGATAACACTTTTTAAATGTATTGAGAGGTATGCTACAATGGATAAAATTTTTTAAATGTATTGAGAGGTATGCTACAATGGATAAGACTTTTTAAATGTATTGAGAGATATGCTACAATGGATAAGACTTTTTAAATGTATTAAGAGATACGCTACATGGGATAAGATTTTTTTAATCTATTGAGAGATATGCTACTAGGGAAAAGACTGTTTAAATGCATTTATACTATGCTTTCAGATGAAGCAATAATGTAATTCTAGACAATATAGCCCTCTGATTGACCATTCCTCTACTTTGGCCTGTGAAACATTTCCTCAAATTTTATACAACCTACAAAGGAAATTTTTCAAAAAACTTTAAAAATTCTTTAAAAGGCTTAAGTAAAAATTTTGCATAGCATGCCAAAAGCATTGCATATAAAAGCACACTTTCTCCCTTGACAATTAGGAACAATGTGGATCATGCTGGGCTTTCTCCACAACCGGTGCTCTTGAGGGTCAACACATGAAGAAAACTGGCAGCTTAGTATCCCTGAGTGAACAAAACCTGGTTGATTGTTCATCCGCATATGGTAATACTTAGTCATATCTGTTACGAACTACATTTTGTACAATTTTAAGCTTTTTTAAAAGATATATTTAAATAATACTTCAAATCGCTAGGTTTAAAAACATGCAATCCTCACATTGATATTGATAGAAGTCCATTTTTTTTCTTCATTTGAGGATTTCATCATTTCTTCATTTGAGTCCAGTGAATGCAATATTTCACCTATCTCATCGTTTCAGAAGTAGCCTATTTTATCAGATTTATTCCTCACTCTGGTATCAAAATTAAGCTTTAAAATAAAGACAAAAATTACGTGAATGAACGGAAATATTAAGGCTTGTGCGCTAGCTGTAGCAGACATTTTCCCGGATGATACCCCAAGTGACTTCGGAAAATCCCTCCCCACCCTCAAAGAAATAAGGGTTGACAGATATATGCCCACCTAGAATGTAGGAAAATTTATCTTTCAATTTGTTTTAGGGGTATTATAAGGAGATCGAACGTAACACCGTGCAAGCAAATAGTCTAACTTTCTTCCAAAGGTCTAACTTTCGAATATTATATGATCTGCAGGATCATGTCGAGTGCCATAGTTAACCACAAGATCAAGAAGCAGGCAACCCACAGCCTAGCTAGTTCATTTATTTATTTATTTTAATTTTAAGTGGAGTAGAATTACAATTCAAATAATTCTTTCATCTGATATTAACGGCGTCCCTTAGCAATTTTGTTTCAAAAAAATGCGAAAGATCCACAAAATTTTTATTTTATCAGTAACTACGAGGAACAAAAACAAAATATAATACACAAATTTTAAATTGAAATTTTAATTTTTTTAATGTGTAAAAATCATTTAATTTACCATCAGTATACCATCGACAGTTATTTCGGACACATGAGAAATTTAAATATTAGTCTTTGCATGATAGTTTTTGAAACAAAGAATAAAACAAAGTGGAACTTTCTAAACGCCAGTGAAGCGATACGCCATATTTTTTTAACTCTTTTTACTATGTAAATTCAGCCTCCATCGTATATACAATCGCACAAAACACATGTGCAGTCCCACAATCGAACAGCAAAACTCCCAAGCGAAACTTGGCAAACTTCCAATCACAACAGATTATTATTGTTGTTGTTGATATTATTTTTTTCTTCTTCCAGCTGAGTAAAAACTTCATAAAACAAAGCGTACTGACAAAGTATTCTCGGGATAATAAATATTCGCAATGTATGCATACCAGAGTTAGGTCAAGATAATCAGGGAGGCGGTTAATAAAACAAATTAAATTAATAAAACAAATTAAACTTTTTATTAAATTAATTAAATTAAAATTGTTTAATTAAATAAATTAAAATTATTCAAAATTAATTAAATTAATTAAATTGATTAATTAAATTAATTAAATTGATTAATTAAATTAATTAAATTAATTACAATTATTTGAAACTATTTAAAATTAATTAAATTAATTAAAATTATTTAAAATTATTTAAAATTAATCTCTCCCATTCTGGTTTCNTCAAAACCGTGGAAGTTAATTAAATTAATTAAATTAAATAAATAGATTAATTAAATTAATCAAAATTATTTAAAATTAATTAAAATTAATTAATAATCTTAAAATTAATTTAAAAAAGTTGATTAAATTTCTGGAAAAAAAAAATCTTGTTAAGGTTTTAAAAGCGCTTTACATTTTTCTTCCAGGAAACATGGGCTGTCAAGGAGGTTGGCCATTTCAAGCTTTTGAATACATCAAAGCAAACAAAGGAGTGGATACAGAATCTTCATATCCCTACACAGCTAAGGTAAGAGCAGTTTGAGTCATAAAGATAGCTCAAGAGGTTAACAAGACAATTTTTTGTAATGTTTTTGAATTTTTTATGATCATCGAATCTAGCTTAGAGAAGTATTCGATGCTTGAAAATTTAGCGTGACAAAATCTTTAAACTTTTTTTTAATGAAATTTTGCTTGATTTTAACAATATATAAAATTAATTTAAATGACTCTAGGATGACCCTAAGTGCCTTTTCCAAAAACCATATGTTGGTGCCACTTGTACTGGATTTGTTAACATTCCTAGCGGTGATGAAAATGCTTTGAAAAACGCTGTGGCCACTGTAGGGCCAGTATCAGTATGTATTGATGCCGCTCATAACAGTTTCCAATCATACAAGTAAGATACTAGTTTTTATATAATTATTCTATAGTATTTCCAAAAAAAGGATTAAACTCACTGAATACTTTTTGTGTAGAAATGGAATATACTCAGAGCCACAATGTTCCACAGATCAATTAGATCACGCAGTTCTTGCAGTTGGTTACGGAAGTGAAGATGGCGAAGACTACTGGCTTGTAAAGAACAGGTATTTATTTAATCTTTTAATGATCCATTTATTTCTTGTAAGGGTTAGTTAAAATATTTTTGGAATTGAAATTGATATTATGAAAAAAAATTACTTTAGCTTATTAGACAAAATTAATTAATTTTGACGCCATTTATTTTGTAATAAGTATATTTACCACCACCCATTAAGTGTTATAAAAATTATAGGACTTAATAACTGATATTTCATTTTATTTTTAAAATAAATTTTATATTTCTGCTACATTTGCTCTTTACAATTAAGTGCTCGCATAAAACTAGTTTGAGAAGAACTCATATAACATGATACATGCTTACTGAAATATAAATATAGCATTTATTTTATTTTTTTCTGTACTTACAAAAGAAGATAGTTAATTTGCTTTAAACTGTATTATTGTCTCGTTGTTGTATTATTGTTCTTCGGATAAGTCGCATGGCTCAAAAAACATCATCGACATCAAAATGGAATTCGTCGAAACGAAAAGCAACAAATAGTATTTTTTTCAAAGAAGTAATAAGCTGAGCTGGTGAGGTGTAATTAAGTAAGAATTTTATGAATCGCAAAAATATTGCTCGCTAATACCGGGATTTTTTTTCTTCCGTAAAAAGCGAGTTTTGCTCCGATAGACTTAACGATGTTCCAAGTATTTCCGATTTCCTTGTTAAAACCGGGTTCTCGTTAAATCCAGGTATTGTTTACAAGCAAGTTCGATATGTATAATTTTCAGTTTGCATAAGAACCTATTTGATGATATTAAAAGTATAATAAATGAAGGATATTGAATAGTCTCAAAATTATTATGGATATTAATGCATACTCGTAACATAACGATGAATTTTGCAAATGACAAGCGAATATTTTTTAAAAATCTACTTTATGACATTTCTTAAATGAATCGAATTGGATTTTAAAATAAAATAAATTGTGTGTTTATTATTTATATTTACTCAAATGTGATTCTTTTTCTTTCAATTTCAGTTGGGGCACAACATGGGGAATTCAAGGATATATTAAAATGTCAAGAAATAACAACAACCAATGTGGTATTGCTACAAAAGCTAGCTATCCCCTCGTTTAAGTTTTGTTTGGGCATAAAGTTTGATAAACTGTGATTAAATGCCTTGAAAATTTTCATCGACTGAATGTGATTCATTTATACTTATTTTCAAGACAGTTAAGCTCAGAATTTAGTTACGTTAAAAAAAAAATATGTAATACAACACAAGAATAAACATTTGTTTTATTTCATAATCTGCATACTTATTTCTTTAAAGTGGCACCAGAAACACGAGTATTTCTCTATTTAAATTAGCAACATTATCTATAATAATTCATTTTGCTATGGTGTCGTAAATAATAATTTAAGAAGTTTTAAATAATTAGTTATTCGTTAAATATTGATTTAGGATCCTTTTATTAGGCTTTCCAAAACAATAATTTAAGTAGTATCGAATAGTTAAATATTCATTATTCATTTAGAATAATTTTGTATTTTTATAAAAAAAAACTTAGCTACGAAGTAATTACGTAGATCTATTTTTTAAAATGGCTATAGAAATTTTAAAAATAAACAGTGCTGTAGCGCCGCATATTATCATACTAATTATTGGTGACGGAGCTTGCCTTTTTTCGAACAAAAGCATATGTATATTGTACCTAAGTTATTTCTCGAGGGGTGCTTAAGGAAGTAATACAACACGTAATGAAGCATTGGGATGAATTTTCTTTCTTATTCACGATGACAGAGATGAAAATAAGTTAAAATCTTCGATTGCCTACTTTTTTTTCTTTCCTCCAAGCCCTGAGCATGTGCCTAGGTTATGAAAAACCCTTAACCATATAGCCCAGGACTTGGCCATTCGATTGCCTACTATGCTGAAATGCCCCAAACTCATATACTGATTTGTGTGGTTTAAGGGCTGTCATTAGGCAATGAGATGTTGCTGTGGCATGTGCTGCCATCTATTGGAATTACAAAAACTTTTAAATTATTTATCTGAAAATAATGCAAAAAATAGATATAAAAATGCCATTTGTGAAAAGAAATTGGCATAACATAGTTTTGTTCAAAGACTTTCACATAAAATTAGCTGCTTCTTACTCGGAATATGCACACTACTTGACGCAACGAGAAAAAAAGATTGAGATAGGATGCCACCGAAACAGAAGATAAATTACAAATTTGGTTGCTAGCGCTGATTAAACTTCAAGTTTAATGCATAGTTTAATAATTATAAAATTGTTGACAAAATTGTTTTGGTTGGCAAAATATAAATATTTCGAGATTACGTTGATATATATTTGCAACTAAAATAAGAAGCTAAATCGTACTTGATTTCTGTTTAAATTATCTTTTTTCGTTTCAAATAACTTTAATTTTACTTGTTTCAAATTTATAGTAGGGGAACTTAATATCTAATTAATATTAGATGTTTTATTTGAAAAAAAATCTATGGATCTGCACCATTGCTCCCTTTGCACACCAACTCTACGCTTGCAGGCCAATCATTTTTCGTTTCCATAAAGATAAACGAATTCATGGATTCTGTCATCAAAGTTAATAAAAATTACTCGATTGAACTATCTTAACATGTTTTGTTGTATAATTTGGTTTCAATTTACATAATATAAATTTAGTTTCAATGATTAAGTTACCGATTCTATTGGGGTAAAATTTAAACCCAATATTTTACTTAGTTACCAGTGAAACTTAATTCCCAATTTTACTTTTTAAGCATCTATTTAATTTTTGAAAGCCATAAAAATTCGTTAAATGTTTTTCACCAAAGATATTGGTCAATGAAAGCACGAAAAGTTATTTACTAATAATGTTTCACAATTTAGGAGTTTTTACTATAGGATTATCTATCTGATAAAATTTAGGTAATAACACTCGCGGTTACAATCAGGCTCAGATTTGGCTAGAAACATAAGTTAAAAGCACATTAAAAATCACATTAAATGCACCATTTAAGACACGAAACTGCAGCCTAAAATTTTTATAATTAAATTATATTTTCCTTCTGTGATACAGATTGCTTTCTTTTGATTTCATATAATTTAGTATGATGTGAAAAAGGAAAAGAGGCTGCACTTCAACCACAAAAAAAAACGATTTTATAAATTTTATCCAGAGTCATTGAAATGAATTTGAATAACTGCACTTCAACCAAAAAAAAAAAAAAAAGAATTTTATAAGTTTTATCCAGAGTCAATGAAATGAATTTGAATAAACCTTGAGTTATTTTAGTTACTCTTTCCGTTATCTAGCTCGTGTTGGGTTCGATCCAAGTCCTCGATTTGCTCCTTATAATGTCGGATATCTCCTTCTCTTCTCTTTATTTCTGATTCTTGGTGGTCTATCTCTTTTTGAAGTTGGTGTCTCAAAGCTTTAATTTGCTGATGTTGCTGTGTAATATGCAATTTTATTAGAATAATGAACAGTTAAAATTTAACTAACAACTATTCACAATGAATGTAATCTATGGTTTATTGCATCATAAATCTTGAATATAGTATTCACCATCCATCATCAAGGAATACAATCTCATCGCATTTCCTTGCATTCCGTAAAAAAAGGCGATTCTTCCATTGTAACTCAAAATTTGAATATAGTCTGTTTTCTGTAGGAATGTACGACTCTTTCTGTAGTTGGTATTCAACGACTTTGATTTACTTTTGGTATGAAAGAGGCAGTTACAATTTGTCTACGGTAAGAACTGCCCCCGTCGCATAGTCTGGGGCTGCCTGCTGCTAAGGAAAAAAGAATAGTGCATTTCAGGGAGGGTGGCCTCTCTTCACTCTAGGGCTAACAAAATAGACGGAAGAAAAAGATTCTCTCGCCGACCCGCGCCAAACAGTGTCCTAAACAATGACCCCACACAACTACTTGAAATAGTAATACCTCGTTACCATAGTCACCGCCGCAGATCCAGACGAGTGACTAGGGGAGTTCTTTCTTTAGACAAACTATGCATTTGAATATATTCCATAGATACAGTTTAGTTGCTAAGCTGAGAATAATCTTCTCTAGAAAAGGCCTCTACCCTAACCTTCTTAGACTTGCATTAATGTTTTCTCGATATTTTTTGAACTTAACAAACTTTTGATGATATAGTTTTATTAAGCAGTACAAAACATTTTAAAAAAATGTTGAAAATTACACTTTACTATTCGCCTTATTAGGTTAGGAGAAATAGCAATTGATTATTATTAGAACGTTTAGAAAATTTTCTTCAAAACTTTAAAGAAATAAAATGCGTTTCGTGAGTTGAGTTGGTAATTTTTTGAAATCTAATTTTATTACAACTTAAATTGATTAAAACCGATTAGGATGAAGCTAAAAAATTTCTTTAACGTTAATAGCATAAAAACAAAGATACTTGTCAAAAATCTAAAAACAATAAAAGCAGGCAACTGTTTATTATTCAACTACCGGTCAAAAACTGCTCATTACATAATTGTACTGGAATAATTTTATCGGAAAAAAAATTGAACGAGAATCTAAAATATCACATGCCTTATATCTCAAATTGTGATTGGGTGGCGGTTTTGTATTTTACATATATCGAAGGAAACTGCCTAATAGATTACATATCAATCATCAGTTTAATTGAGAAAATTAAATAAAGACGAGTAAAAGCATATTTAGAATTTTCACTCCCCGTCTCCACCCTTTCAACAGTTGAGTACGGTAGGGTGAGGAAGGGCCTCCAATAATGATGACGTTGTTTGCATTTACAGACCAGTGACGTTTCATGAAATGTCACTCTTCTGTAAATGTATGACAAATGAGCATAAATAAATTTAGTTTTAAACCTTACATCAGCTGTAAAATATATTATTTAAAGAGGCATATTTAAATAAAGCTCATGGAAATCAGACATTAAAATTTTAAGCCACAATGAAAATATCATTGTTTCAAAATAAAGGAAGAAAAATAAATTGACTGCGTTAATTTTCAAGTTTACAGCTCGGAGGCTTTTTTTATAACCGTTGTCGAACAACCAACTCAATTTAGAGTTTACAAGTGGCCATGTTCAACTCCTCAGCCTTATAAATTTTAACCCGATCCAGAAGACAAGGGAGCTCCTGGATCAAGTATTCAGAGAAATTTGCCTTCGTGGAGGACTTTCTCATAGAACTAACCCGTATTTGCGTTACATGGAAAGGAAAATCACGAAAACCTCCACGGTTAGCCTCATGAGAAAGGAACTCTATCCCATGAATCCTCTACCACCGAGTATATTTTACATCACCACTGTGGTCCGTGCGAGTCAGGAGCGAAATTCGTATCGAGCTCAATGGGAAGTGAGCACTCTATCATCTGAGCCACCATAGCTTTACTATGGGCTTTTGCAAGTATTATCTTTATCTATATAAAGATGGTACTGTAGTTAGATGCCAAGTTCTACAATGATTGTTCCAAATTTTTTGAAATGTCACCTTCATTTCTATCAGAAGTTGCATTACAGTTATCAAAAATATATATTTCTATTAATATCTATAGTACCTGCTATACTTACTGCCCAGTTTTGATTCTTTGTTTAAATTTTTAAGGAAAATTTGCCATAGGTTTGCCATAAAAAAATGCCATAGGATATTCCTATGGGGTTTTGCCTGTGGTAAAATTTTGCCATACACTTTTGCCATATACGTATGACAAAATTTTGCCATACATGTATGGCAAAAGTGTATGGCAAAATTTTGCCATAGGCAAAACCCCATAGGAATATCCTATGGCATTTTTTTATATTGCAAATTTCTGCCATACATGTTGTGTTGGTTATAAACGTAAATGTTCTCTAATTATAATCAACACTAAAACAAGTATCTCATAGAACAAAACTCTTTTACTATCACAAGTGTGCACAAAAAATATATATAAAATATGTTGCCAACAAAAGAATAATGTAAGAAATAATATGAGAAATAATCACTGCATCTGCGTTCACGCACTTGCGTCTGAAACACATGTATGGCAAAATTTTGCCATACGTATATGGCAAAAGTGTATGGCAAAATTTTACCATAGGCAAAGCCCCATAGGAATATCCTATGGCATTTTTTTATATGGCAAATTTTTGCCATAAAACTAAGATGTGCTACAGCTTATGACGAAATATTTTTCCATAGGCTATGGTACAACTTTGCCATACAGCTACGGCAACATTTCTCGTTGATATTTTACCATACATCAAAAAATAGTTACTTACAAGAATCTTTCTCAATGGATATTAAAAATGGAAAACTTAATAATTGTAGAATAAATATATATCCGGAAAGCTTTTTTTAAAAAAAATTTCTTTGATAAACTTCCCCTGTTTCATTGCAGAATCCTTTCTGAATGCTGTTCTTATTCAAATAAATTTTAAACGGTTAATACTAATCGTTAGAAAATGGGTCTGGTGGTCGGAGCGAGTGGGGAAAATATTGGTTATGTTGATTAGGAACAAAATATATCGAGTGCAGGCAACCAATATTTGTTAAAACTGCGAAAAACAAGAAAATAAAAAGTGGGCCTGGAGGTTGGAGCGAGTATAAAAAACGTTAATTTGATTGATTGGTATCATAATTAGTTTAGATAAGCGTCAGATATTAGAGGAACCTAAAAGAAAGTTAAGTAAAATAATGGTCCGATGGTCGTAGCGAGTATGAAAATTTTTTAAATTTTGATATGTGATACTAAGCTAAAAATTAAGCAGACTACTAAAACAATAATATACTATGAAAACTCAAAAGATAAAGAGTGGGGTCGGTGGTCGAAGCGAAATTAGTTTAAAATAGACCAAACAAGACGAAAGCCGAATATGTAACGGTGCAACCAGTGGTGGCATGTGAACAAAATTTTATCTATAACAAAAATGGTATTGTACTATGAAAAGGTAAGAATAGAAAACAGGCTAAATTAGTTGATCCCCTACTAGTGAGGGATATAAAACTCAGAAAATTTATGTTAAGTTGTGTTAAGTACAGTTAGAAAAGAGAACGCAATATAGAAACATTGGTAAATACAAAACATGTTTAAGACATGATTAAAATTGGTAAAATTAATAATTCCTATTGACACTTGGTCAGGGATAGTAAATAAAAATTAATTGGGTATAGGGAATCGCTATGACGAAAAAGTTGTGAACTTAAGGAAAGATTAAATTGTTAAAAGAATTTTTGGTAACAGCAGCAGATGATATGGCCAGGGACTGTCCCGTTGATGATATTGAAGCAAAACAATTGTCAACCAGTAATCCAGCAAATCTAGTTAAGTGGTGACCCTAAGCTATGTATAAATATGTAACAGAACATTGTACAAATATGTGTGGATACTTAAGAAATATTAGTAGTAAGATAGTAAAACACAGAGACATGATAAAAAAAATATAATGGCAATCAAAAATTAAACACAAAATAAAAATATAAAGCCCTAATATATGTAAGATAATGTAAAAAAGCATTGCAAGAACCTAAGTGGAATTAAAATGAAAAACTAATGAGAATGTAAACACTGACTTTGATATTGATATGTGACAGCAATAAAATGAAATTGTCACCGAACAAGTTAAAAGAATTAAAAAAATTTAATTATTAAAGAAATGATGGATCTGGCGTGATGATAAGCACTTAACTGCGTTTTTCATCATGAAGATTGTTTACAAATTGCTATAGAGAATAGAACACCATTAATAATGGAAAAGTGATGTGACTTTAAAAATTTATGTAAAATCAGAGAGAGGGAATAAAATAAAAAGAAAGATGTCGTTTAATCAGAAACAGTTGGGAGAAAGAAATATAAAAATTTTAGATAAAAATATAAACAGCAAGATATTAATTAAAGTGTACAAAGTCAGCGTTAACAAATGGCAAAATTTAACATAGCAAAAACCTATACCCAACTGCGACATATTTTGAAAAGATACAGATAATAAAAGTACCAGACCGCCGGAAATTAAAAACTTAATAAATTCAGATAGATAATCGCATAGGCGTTTGCAATAAAATGTTTTTGACCAAGAATGAGATCGAAAAAATCTTAAAATAAGTCGCCAAAGTTAGCGAAAGATTCCACTTGTAGTGGATGACACGTTAATATGGCGGTCTGATACTCTAGGCCTAGATCAATGGATCATCGGATTACAAACACTCAAAAATGGAAAAATTGGCCACCCGGAGGCCGGAAAAGACTCACCAGGAATGCCTTGTGGGATTATATGTTGAATTTAATTAACTTCAGGGTGAAAAAATGGATATTTTTTTCTTTTAGAAGATGTTTTTGAGGACTCCATAGGAGTTGTTGTTTCGTTGCTGGGAATCTAGATCAGCTTTCCCCTATGGTATGCTGCCATACAAATCCTTATGGTTACCACTGGCCTATGGTATACTGCCATACAAATCTTTATGGTTACCATTGGCCTATGGTATACTGCCATACAAATTTCTATGGTTGCTATAGGAGAATGGTGACGTGCCATATAAATGCCATACAGGTCTCTATGGTTACCATTGGCCTATGGTATCTTGCCATACAAATTCCTATGGTAGCCATAGGCTTATGGGGTTCTGCCATACAAATCTCTATGGTAGCCATAGGCGTATGGTATCTTGCCATACAAATTTCTATGGTAGCCATAGGCTTAAGGGGTTATGCCGTACAAATCTCTATGGTAACCATAGGCGTGTGGTATCTTGCCATACAAATTTCTATGGTAGTTATAGGTTGCCATAGATTACCATAGGCTTCTCTATGGCAAATTTTCCTAAGGGTTTAATTTCAGACTGCATCTCCACCCACATAAGGCTCAATAGTGATGCAAATGCATAAATTGAAGAAAAGAAATTTAATTGCATCCACTATAATAGTTAAAACGTCCATGAAAGTTTACCTATTATCAAAAATAATTCAAAAACTTTTTAATGTAGAAATTTCTTCTTAGTTAAGGAACAAAATTATGTATGGTTTCGTATTTATTTTTTCTCAATTATGTTCGTGCTCTGGTTCTTTTAAAGCTTTTCCACAACAAGCGACGCAAATCCATAATCTTACACATCCTTTCTTTGCTGTCTCTGCATGAAACTTTTGACCACCAATAGTTTGCATTTCAACAAGGAGTGAAAATCGCTTGTTGACACTTATACAGAACGCAACATAGTAAATAAACACTGTCATTAGAGACTCCTTACGAAAACATACGTCATGGTAATTAATCTATTGTTACATATGTGGTAGAAATACGAGTTCTGATCAAAAAGTAACCGATCATAATTTTTATTGGTAGTATGAAAAAAGGTTCATGCGTATTCTTCAATAATTCTGAGCTTAATTGTTTTAGGAGCTCATTAATTATTATTTTTTGCCGGGTTCTAAGAAAAATGAATCACCCAGAATTCTGTTAGATTTTTGTCTTGTTTATTAAAATCAGTTGCACGATTTTTGTTTCGAATTTAATTTCTAAAAATGGACATCATTAATTCTTTTTTCTATTATCATCCTCTTTATTTTTAATTTAATTTAAAAATTTTCGATTATTGTTTAATTTTCATCATATGTCAAAGTGAAAGCATAAGAAGTGAGGCATTTTCGGTTTAAGATGCGATTTAAATGACTAAGTAAAAATGTTAAATATATTATATATATTTAGCATTTTTACATCATAATTTCAGTCACAGGCTAAGTAAGGATCCTGAAACAACTCTGTGAAAATTGCAACCACAAGATGGGTGATCTTTTTATTGCGAATTATTTTTCCTCGGGGTTCTAAACTAAGCTTAGTCGACATAGGTCAGTCACAACGAGCACTCAGTTGGTCTAAGTAAAAGAATTTTAATTATAACTATCTTAAGTGTACAGAAAAAGAGAAAAATGCTTTTTTTTAAAAATTACCAATTTTCGAAAATACTCTTCTTCTCTTGCAACTTGCATTTTTCCGAAACTCCCGCCAGCATCTCTAAAATATAACAGTTTAATAACTACTTATCATTCAATGGGATGATTCGTTATATCTCTGGTTCAAAGTATGAAAGTTTTTATTTTTTGCATTTGACTTAAAAATCTAATATAAAGTTTGATAAATTTAAAGCTTTTAATTCTATTTGTTTTACTGATTCAGTTGTTTTTCAATCATAAACCTAATGCAATAAACCAATATCACATTTTTATGCAGTTTTGTTCATGTTTTAACCATTTACAAACCACATCACGGCTAATATTTTTATAGGCTGATTTTATGCTTTTCACAATTTAATAAAAAATATTTTTAGTTAAAACAATACCAAGTTGATAAGCTTGTTAATTTTTAACTGGCTGTAGCTTCACAACTTTGAAAAAAAAAAACATGAAAATATTAACCAGTTTTAAAAAAAAATTTCCAAAATTTATGCCAGTTACATTTGACAATATTTTTTCTCGAATATCAACCACATCTCATCAAATCATTTGAAACAAATCACAATAAAAAAGAATTAAATTAGACCTTTATTTTGTAAAAAAAAAAAAAAATATATATA
>NC_092211.1:83462060-83467769 GCF_043381705.1 Parasteatoda tepidariorum
TAGCTGTAAAAAATAAGTAGCAGGAAAAAAAACTCTAAATCATCCCAAGGCCATAATCAGTCAATCATGGCTGCCTCAAAAACACTCTAACTAAACATTATATTAAATCAGATTATTTCTGGAAATTGCAATTAAAAGTGTAAAATTTTAATTAGTGATACGACATTGTAAGAAATAGTAGTATACTTTAACTTTAAAATAGGTGACAACTACATTTCACCAAAAGCGCGCTCTAAGAAACAAACTCTCACTTTTGGCAATTCAGCAATCCTTGAGCTGATTTTCGTTAATTTCGAAAATCATTCCGTTCCGAAATCACGTGATTTGTGTCGAAATGCCAAACCTCAAATGTATGATGAAAATCTTTCATCGACTCCAAACCTCATCATAGCGCATTGTGCGAGAGTCAACTAGAATGACAAAACTAGAATGAAGACTAGACGAATGAAATTAAAGTGCCCATATTGGCCGAGCATCCGGCATAGCGGTCAAGGATTTTCCTCTTATTCGGAAAAATCCGGGTTCGAATCACGCTTCGGGCGTGGGTGTAACTTATCCTTCTATACTTCTTGTTTGTTGAAAGGGCATTGATCCACCTATATGATGCCCACAGTAAAGTAATTATTAAAAAAGCTAAATATATTGGTGAAATACATTTTTTTTTTGGTGAAAAAAAGGATGACGAAATATTTATATACTTATGATGAAATTCATTTCCTTGAAGAAGTGACGATAATTACTTTGTCACTTTGACAAAATGTTCGGAGCATACACTAGGAAAGGATTTTGTCAAAACTAAAGAAAGTTTCGTGAAATTTCGGAATCCATTCTTACAGTGTGATATACCTGAGATAATTCTCAGTGTTCTACACATTCCTCGTGACACACAATCCATCCTCGTGACACACAAGGAATGTTCCTTTACATTTGATGCCGCCATTTTCAGTGTTCAGTAACACTAAAGTTTATAATATCGATAAGATAGAATGGTCATAAGAATCAGTAAAGTTACCTCTACGACACAATTGAACGAAAAAACAGTTAGTTTAAAATGCATAGAAATATGAATTTTTAAAATAAAATTAGTTTATAAATGCAATATTTGCATAACGGAAAAAAAAGAAAAAAAAGAAAGAGGACAAAAGTGATCTGGGCTTGGCAGGACAGAATCGAATTTGTCAATAAATATTAATTTACTAAATTATTTAATACAATTTATAAATATTTAAAATTTGAATTATAATTATTTTCATTGCACAATTAAAAATTAACACACATTTTGTAACGGTGAGCTTTCCTTTTTGTAGATTTATATAAGCGTTCAAAACAATAACAAACTCAAACCATTTCGTAGTCGATTGTAAACAACTTGATGACAATATCCAAAATACGCTAAATTTGGCTTTTTCGGAAGCAAAAATAATTCACGAATTGTGTGAATGCGCGTAAGCTGGGAGTGAGTATTTTCCATTATTTAACTAGACCTTTTGAAGTATATTTAATAACGCTCGATTTTGTGTGAACTTAAAATGAAGTGTTTCTTCAGGGGTTTTTGGGTCGATCTACTCCAAATTTTAATAGATATTACACCGCAGTTTTTATAGCGTGTGCTTTGCTTCTTCCAGACATGTTTCGCCACTTACCCTCTATTGTCTATAATCACATATCACACTAATTATAACATAAATAACAGCACAGGCGAAATCTTCTTAAATTATTTTTTGAGTAAATTATTTTACTTAAAAGTTTGTGCAACAAAATTTTTATTTTATAATCGAAGTGAAATAGGTCTGTATAAACAGAACAAGAAACTGACTAACCTGACTGAACCACCTGAGCCTCCACCCTACAATAAAAACATACCCATATTACTATTTCGAAATTGTTTCACAATCATCACTTCTTAAAATTAAAAAGTTATTCTAAAATAAAAAAATTATTATAAATTATTAAAGATTTGTCAATTTATGTCAAATATGCTTTTAAAAAATACTGATGTTCAAATAAAATTTCATTATTTATCAGCAATCTTCGCTTATCCTGCTAAGAATAATAAAATAATTTTTTATAAGAAAACTCTACCCCAAAACTTAAATTTTCAAAATTTTGATAAACGACTATTATCATATAGAATATTTCTACCCTTTCCAACAGGGTCTGTATATTTATCTGCCCCTGCTTGCTACCGTTTCCTAATTGCCAAATTAGACAGTTTCATAAACCATTAATTATCAACATATTCTTCAACTGTTCCATAATACTTGCAGTATTCCATATTACCCAAATTCTCTCTGCCTTATCACATTTTTTTATTGTTTTTTTTTTAATTATCCATATTTTTACGCTGTGACCGAACGAACTATAAATTTGTTATTTAAGCTAACTAGTACACTTGGGGCACTAAATAAGTAAATAAATCTGACAAAGATATATTTTGATGTTGAATGATATTTATGATGAAAAATACCATGAAATTCTATTATTTATTTTGTTCAAATTTTAAGCATTGAATTTAGGCTTCGTTCAGATTGCTACAAATGATTTGAGAATTTTTTTTTCTAATTTCACACAACAAGTTCTTTACATTATGTATAGTGATTGCGATGAATGAAAACCATGATGATTTTTTGAAACAGGGCTGGCACGATGTTTAAACTTGAAACTAAGAACATTCTACGGTTTACTCTTTTTTTTTTCTATTTCGAGAACAGAAACAAGTATTACCTTTCCAGTTCCACTTCCCCATCCACCATTAGTAGCATCCGTCGCTTCTGATCTAGCGAATCTATTGAAGTATCAAATTATAATGCATATTATTAACTAATAAAATATGGATTTTTTAGAATTATATTTGTAGTAACAGCACTTGATGTGAATGCATCATGAGCTGGAGTATGAAAACATCCACGCAAACTTCAGAGAAGCAACAGCACTTTTTTCTACTTTTAGAAAGAATACAATAGTTGCAAAACTTGAGTCTAACAGTTACACTCCATGCTTACACGGATTAAAATTTTCCAGGATGTGCCTGTTTTTTTTATGAAAAGAAAAAAAAACATGGGGGTATAAGAGGTATTTTTGTTTAAAATAAATTTAAAAAAAAAACGTCTAAAACTCATTTTAGCGAGTTTCAATCGTAACAACGAAGGGTTTCCTGGCATCTCGTTGCTGCAACGGGACTCATTTTTCTTGCTTTCAAGTCAGTTTTCGCGTTTTCTCCCTGGTCAGGTGGTTTCTACCTGTCAAATGCTCTACAGAGCGGAAGTAGCGAGGTTAAATCCCGCTATAACCCTAAATGCATCTTTTTCTTAGTCTTCTCTTTGCTCTTCATTTTGATAAAGGTTTAAAAATCTTTTCTTTGTAATGAGCACACGAACATACATACGTATGTGTAACGATAAAAAAGTAAAAGCTTTTCCCTCCTCTCTTTGGAAACGCCATCTTTCTTACTCTTCAAATTTAGTCATAATATTTTCGAGCTCTTTCTTCGTGGTATATAATTATTTTACGATAGGGACTACTAGCTTTTTAAAACCGATTCCAAACTGCATGAATATCTATCTTTTTCTCGTGTACAAAAAAGCGCAACCTCTTTAACGAATGTTATCGCACGTGCTGCTTTCCCGTTATGGACTTATATTCCCCATAGGACTCTCATTATGGAACTTATAGTATTATCTTAATTCTCCCTAATTTTATATTTATTCTAAGTTTCTCATAATTATTGTATAGAAAATGCATTCAAATAGAACCAGAAATAATTTATTCGTTAGGTGAACAAATTGGTAAGTACGTTTTTCAAGTAAGTCCCCAAATCAGTAAAATACAATAAAGCAGTTAAATCTGGTCCTATATGAATAATATTTTCTCCAATAATTATTGCAAAAAATAAGGAATTAAATAATTTAGGTAAAATAAGGTATCTGTTCAGATGAGCACGAACAGCCAGTCCGTAGTCAGGAAGTGTCCCAAACGGTATGCGATACACTACATTTTCAACCACCGGTTGCTACGCAGTTTCCTTTATTTATGATGTCCCCCCCCCCTTCCTTCTAGGTTTGTAAATTACGTTATATAATAATTTAATAACAAGTTAAGAGTTTGGTTCCAAGTTTAATGCAAGAAAAAAATTATACTGACACTTACTCATTTTTCTTTTTATAGCAAGTATATTTATTGTACAAACAAATGTCTGTTTTTTAATTATTTTGTGTGATTGTGAACGAAAATAGCTCCGTTCAAACATATTTTTAAAAAAATTTAATAAAAAATCATTTAAATCTTTTAAAAATATATATATAGAACTTTTTAAATAAAGCACAGAAAAAAATAATCAGTTGATTGCACTCCGATTTTAAATTAAATTACAGTCGAAAGTGAATAAAAATTGCAAACATGTTTTCAATTTATATGCACAGTAATTCTTCTTGTAACATATAGTGAAAGCTACTGGCAACTAATTGCTGTAATTTTGTATTGTTTTATTTTCTTTTTATTTTATGCATATCAATTTTTTAAACAGCCCAGTATTCCAGGCACAAACATGTGTACTTAAGTATATTTACATATATTTAAGTAAAAGAAAATCTTACTTCGATATTGCATATCTAAGACGGATTATTCGAAGCATTTTATTTTATAAATTCAAAAAGTCAGCACTAAATCTAAATCAAAAATTATGTATAAAATTTTAAACTCTAGTTTTAAACATACTTACTTCCTCGTTTTTATAATTAATAATGATATCAGTCATGCTTATGATAGTCCAATACTCTTGAAAATCTGCTTTATATCAAAGATAAACAAACCTGCTACTATCAGAGACGAAATGAGTGCAAAAAAAACTGAATAATTTGCGATCTAATATTTAAAGCTAGCAGCAATCTGAAAAAATGTTAACCCAGAAGCTCAATAGGACGGTTGAAAATTTGAATTCATATTTTAAAATAACAAGTAGGCTTTATAAGTATTTCTTTATCTCTATAAAACTATTTAGATTAATAAAAAATTATACATAATTATACATAATTATTGTTTTTGAAAAATGTTTTTATAAATGTTTCCATTTCTTTATTTAACGTAATAATAAAAAAAAAAAAATTTTGAATGGTAAAGTATTCACCATATATCCTCAAAAAATAAACAAACCCTACCGGAAGGATTGAGGTCCTTCTTTCACGCCATAGCCTTCACGTGACTATTTCTTTTTTTGACGTTCCTGGTTTGTTTGTATATACTTGAAATACTAAGCTGTTCTGAGTTTAACTTTTGTGTCGTATTTTAATGAAAAAAAGTGTTCTTCACATTTTAAAATACCAGATGAAGATATGAAAAAAAGTACTTTAGGAAATTATCCTGTATTGATATGCAATTGCCTGATCGTTGAGATATCGATTTACGCAATTTAGTTTACACCAAGAGAAATTCTTTTAAATTAATCTTCTACCGAAAGTTGAAACAATATCTACAAATATTGTCCCCTACCGTGCAGAACATGAAACACGGTAAGGAATAAGTTGAATACACATTTACAGTGGTGGCCAAAAGTGTGGACACTTTTTGAAAGTTTCATGTTTTTCAACTTTGTGTGCCTGTAGAATTCGCGATCGCAACGAATTATAGGGGGCATTGTTGTATGAGACGCATACCTGCGATTTCTATATGAACTGTCATTCAGTTGCTCTGGAGACGTCGTTAATGTAGCGTGTA
>NC_092211.1:83468269-83484673 GCF_043381705.1 Parasteatoda tepidariorum
TTGAAGGTTAGGATTTGCTAAACAAAATACTAACTCTGCATTTAGGGCGCCATCTGTATGGCAGACCGGAAACTTATCAGCCGATTACCTTACTCAAGTTATGACTCGAGGGGTAAGGGAGTAATACAACACGTAATGAAGCACTGGGATGAGTTTTCTTTCTTATTCCCGAAGGCAAAGATAAAAATAATTTAAATTCTTAGATTGCCTACTATGCTGAAATGTCCCAAACTCATATACTGATTTGCGTGATTTAAGGGATGTCATTAGGCAATGAGATGTTGCTGTAGCGTGTGCTGCCATCTAGTGGAATTACAAAACTTTTAAATTATTTACCTGAAAACAATGCAAAAAATAGACAAATAGATATAAAAATGCCATCTGGGGGAAACATTTGCACAACACTGTTTTGTTCAAAATCTTTCACATAAAATTAGCTGCTTCTTACTCGGAATATACACACTACTTGACGCAACAAGAAAAAAGGATTGAAATAGAACGCTGCCGAAACAGAAGATAAATTACGAATTCGGTTGCAAGCTCTGATTAAACTTCAAGTTCAATGCATAGTTTAATAATTATAAAATTGTTGACAATATTGTTTTGGTAGGCAAAGTATAAATATTTCGAGATTACGTTGATATATATTTGCAACTGAAATAAGAAGCTAAATCGTACTTGATTCCCGTTTAAATTATCTTGTCTTTTTTCGTGTCAAGTAAATTAAATTTTACTTGTAACAAATTTACAGGAGAGGAGCTTTATATCTACTTAATATAAGACGGTTTTTCAAAAAAAAAAATTTATGGGTCCGTACCCTTGCTCACTTTACACACCAACTCTACGCTTGCAGGCCAATCATTTTTCCTTTTCTTAAGATAAACGAATTCACGAATTCTGACATCAAAATTAATAAAAATTATTCCATTGAAAAATCTTAACTTGTTTTGTATCATAATTTGGTTTCAATTTGCATAATATAAATTTAGTTTCACTGGTTAAGTTACCGATTCCATTGGGGTAAAATTTAAACCCAATATTTTACTTGGTTACCAGTGAAACTTAATTCCCAATTTTATTTTTTAAACAAGTATTTAATTTTTGGAAGTCATAAAAATTCGTTAAATGTTTTTCATATTGGTTAATGAAAACACGAAAGTTATTTCCCGATAATGTTTCACACTTTAAGAGTTTATACTTGACGATTATCTATCAGATAAAATTTAGGTAATAACAAGTCAATACACACAGTTACAATAAAGTTCAGATTTGGCTAGAAACATAAGTTAAAAGTACATTAAAAATCACATCTGTAGCCTAAAATTTTTATAATTAAATTTTATTTTCCTTCTGTGATATAGATTGCTTTCTTTTGATTTCATATGATTTAGTATGATGTAAGGAAGGAAAAGAGGCTGCACTTCGACCAAAAAAAAAAAAAACTATTTTATAAATTTTATATAGAGTCATTGAAATGAATTTGAATAAATCTGGAGTTATTTTAGTTGCTCTTTCCGTTATCTAGCTCGTGTTGGGTTCGATCCAAGTCCTCGATTTGCTCCTTATAATGTCGGATATCTCCTTCTCTTCTCTTTATTTCTGACTCTTGGTGATCTATCTCTTTTTGAAGTTGGTGTCTCAAAGCTTTAATTTGCTGATGTTGCTGTGCAATATATTATTATATTAGAATAACAAACAGTTAAAATTTAACTAAAAACTATTCACAATGAATGTAATCTATGGTTTATTGCATCATAAATCTTGAAAATAGTATTCACACCATCCATCATCAAGGAATGCAATCTCATTGCATTTCCTTGCATTCCGTAAAAAAATCTTTCATTGTAACTCAAAATTTGAATATATTCTATTTTCTGTAGTTGGTATTCAAAGGTTTTGATATGCGTTTAGTATGAAAGAGGTAGTTACAGCAAAGAATATATAATATTCTTCGGCTACAGTTCGTCTACGGTAAGATCTTCCCCGCCACATAATCTGAGGCCGTCTGCTGCTATGGAAATAAGAATAATGCATTTTAGGGAGGGTAGCTTCTCTTCATTCTAGGGCTAACACAATAGACGAAAGAAAAGGATTCCCTATCTATCGCCGACCCGTGCCAAACCGTGTCCCAAACAATGACCCCACACCACTACTTGAAATAGTTATACCTCGTTGCCATAGTCACCGCCACAGATCCAGACGAATGGCTAGGGGAGTTCTTACTTTAGACATACTATACATTTGAATGTATTCCACAGATACAGCTTAGTTGCTAAGCTAAGAATAATCTTCTCTAGAAAAGGCCTCTACCCTCACCATCTTAGATTTTGCATTAATTTTTTTCTCGATATTTTTTGAACTTAACTTTTGATGATATAGTTTTATTAGATGGTACAAAACATTTTAAAAAAATGTTGAAAATTACACTTTACTATTCGCTTTATTAGGTTAGGAGAAATAGAAATTGACTATTATTTGAAGTTTTAGAAAATTTTCTTCAGAACTTTAAAGCAGTAAAATGATGCGTTTCGTGAGTTTAAGTTGGTAATTTTTCGAAATCTAATTTTATTACCGCTTAAATTGATGAAAACTGATTTGAATGACGCTAAAAAGAATTATTTAGCGTTAATAGCATAGAAACAAAGATACTTGTCAGAAATCTAAAAACAAGCAACTGTTTGCTATTTAACTACTTGTCAAAAACTCTTGATTACATAATTGTATTGGAATAATTTTGACAAAAAAAATTTAAACGGGAATCTAAAATACCACTCGCTTTATATTTCAAATTGTGATTGGGTGGCTGTCTTGTATTTCACATTTATCAAAAGAAACTGCCTAATAGATTAAATATCAATATCAGTTTATTTGGGAAAATTAAATGAAGATGAGTAAAAGCATATTTAGAATTATCACTCTTGTCTTCACCCTTCCAACAGTTGAGTACGGACGGGTAAGAAAGGGCATCCGACATTGATGACGTTGATGACATTTACAGACGAGTGACGTTTCATCGTCACTTTTCTGTAAATATATGACTAATGAGCATACATGGCAACGTTACTTTTAAAAAGTAACGAGTAAAAGTACAAGTATAAGTAACGAGTAAAAAGTAAAAAGTTCTTATTTTAAAAAGTAACGAGTAAAATGTAGAAGTAAAAGTACAAGTACTGAACAAAAAAAGTAACGATTTAAAAGTACATTTCTAGGAAATCGAAAATTCAAAGTAACCTAAACTTTTATTGAATAATATTCTTATGTTCTTTAATGTTTTTGCAAAATTGTTGTTATTTATTTAATTATTTTTAATTTTGAAAGTTATGGACATTAATTTATTTTTAAATTCGGAAGAATATTATAATATAATTTTATAATATAATCGTATAATATAATTTTATAATCAAATATAATTTTAATATCAAACTTTTTATGGATTTGCACGAAAAAGAAATTTTATCTATTGATTTTAATTTTTAGTTTATTATTTTTATTTATTTAAATTACCATTGATTTAAAATTGTTTTACTTTTTAGAAACACGTTTTAAAAACACAAACGTAAACAAAGCAAACACGGGGTTTCAGATAGCTTTGTGATCTTTGAGCTAGTAAAAAATAATTTAATGTGCAGTATAAGTTGAAACAGAAGGTATTTAAACACGAAATTAGCCGTGAATGCATGTATATTGCACATTAATTTTATAAATTAAAAAAAAAAACATAAGTATTTTTTTTAATTGAATTTTTTTTTAAAAAAAGCTTACCGAGTTTTAGAAAAAAGTAACGATTTCATTCGACATTTCCGTTACAAATACTTGTACTTTTTCCTTAAAAAAGTAACGAAAGTACAAGTAAAAATACTAAACTTAAAAAGTAACGAAGTACAAGTAAAAGTACGTACTTTTTACTTGTACCGGCGGTACAAGTAACGAAAGTAAAAGTACTGCCATATATGCTAATGAGCATAAATAAATTTAGTTTTAAACCTTAAATCAGCTGTAAAATATATTATTTAAATAAGCATATTTAAATAAAGCACATAGAAATCAGACATTAAAATTTTAAGCCACAATGAAAATATCAGTGTTTCAAAATGAAGGAAGAAAAATAAACTGGCTGTGTTAATTTTCAAATTTACAGTACAGAAGCTTTGTTATAACCGTTGTCGAACAACCAACATAATTTAGAGTTTACAAGTAGCCATGTTCAAATCCGCAGCCTTGTAATTTTGAACCTGATCCAGAAGACAAATTAAAAGTATTCAGAGAAATTTGTTTTCATGGAGGACTTTTTGATGGAACTAGCGGCTACATGGAGAGGAAAACCACGAAAACCACCACGGTTACCCTCACGGCAAAGGAACTCTATCCCATGAACCGTCTACCACTGAGTATTTTTTACGTCAGCACTGTAGTCCGTGCGAGTCAGGAGCGGTATCGAACTCAATGGGAAGAGAGCACGCTATCATCTGAGCCACCACTGCTCTACTATGGCTCTTTATTTTAGTGTATTTTATAACCGTCGTTGAACAGCCGACCCAATTTTATGGGTTTACGACTACTAATGTTCAACTCAGCAGCCTTGTAATTTTGAACCCAATCCAGAAGACAAGGGAACTACTGGATCGAGTATTGAGAGAAATTTGCCTTCATGGAGGACTTTTGATGGAGCTAACCTGCATTTTCGTTACATGGAGAGGAAAACCACAAGAACCTTCCACGGTTACCCTAACGGCAAGGGGACTCTAATCCATGATCCGTCTAACGCTGAGGATATTTCGCATCAGCACTGTGGTCGGTGCAAGCCGAATGCAGAATTCGTATCGACTGGGATTCGAACCCGGTTCGCCTCATTGGAAGGCGAACGCTCTAATCCCTGAGCCATTGCGGCTCTTACTATGGATTTTTGCAATTATTATCTCTATCTATATATGATGGTTGTGTAGTTAGATGACAAGTTGTACAATGATTGTTCCAAATTTTTCTAAATGCCACTTTCATTTCTATCAGAAGTTATATTACAGTCATCAAAAATATCTATTTATATCTGTAATACCTGCAATACTTATTGCCCAGTTTTGATTGTTTGTTTACAGTTAAATTTCTTTAACCGTAATTCATTTTTTTCGTTTTTTTTTGTTGTTTCGTTTAGAGGTATATAAAAAAATTTTTAACTAAGATGTCATGTTTATAGTATTTCCTGTTTTTAAATCTCTGAAGAATTCTTTTTTCTAGCGGTTCTAAGCTAAGTTTAGTCGACATAGGTCAGTCACAACGAGCACTCAGTTTTTCCAAATAAGAGAACTTTAATTATAACTATCTTATGTGCACAGAAAAAGAGAAAAATGTTTTGAAAAGAAATTACCAATTTTCGAAAATACTCTTCTTCTCTTGCAACTTGCATTTTTCCAAAACTCCCACCAGCATCTCTAAAATATAACAGTTTAATAACTACTCATGTTTCAATGGGATGATTCCTTATATCTCTGGTTCAAATTATGAAAGTTTTTAATCTCTGCATTTGATTTCAAAATCTAATATGAGAAGTTTGATAAGTTTAAAGCTTGTATATTTATTTGTTTTACTGATTCAGTTATTTTTCAATCATACACCTAATGCAATAAATCGATAACACATTTTAAAGCAGTTTTGTTCATGTTTTAGCCATTTACAAACCATATCATGGCTATTGTTTTTATAGGCTGCTTTTTTTTTAATTTACCAATAATTTTTTGATGCTTTAATAGACAATTTAAAAAAAGAAAAATTATTTTAGTAAAAACAATATAAAGTAAATAAACTTGTTAATTTCTAACTACAGCAGCTTCACAACTTTGAGAGAAACATGAAAATCTCAACCAGTTTTACAAAATATTTTCCAAAATTTATGCTGGCACATTTGACAATAATTTTTTGCAAAGATCAACCACATCTTATCAAATCATTTGAAACAAATTGCAATCGAAAGAATTAAATTAGACCTTTATTTTATTAAAAAAATTGCTATAAAAAATAAGTTGCATGAAAAAAACTCAAAATCATCCCTAAGTCATGATCAACCAAACTAAATATTATATTAAATCAAATTATTTCTTAAAATTGCAATTGAAAGTGTGAAATTTTAATTAGTGATAATACATTGTAAGAAATAGTAGTATACATTAACTTTAAAAATGGTGACAACTACTTTTCACCTGAATTGCACTCTCAGAAACAAACTCTCACTTTTGATGATTCAGCAATCCTGGTGCTGAATTTCAATAATTTCGAGAATCATTCCGCCTCGAAATCACGTGATTTGTGACGAAACGTCAAACCTCAAATATATAATGAAAATGTTTCCTCAACAGGAAACCTCATCATAGTGCAATGTGGGAGAGTTAGCTAGAATGGCAGAAGTAGAATGAAGACGAGGCGATTGAAATTAAAGTGTCGAAATAGGCCAATCATCTGTATAATGGTCAAAGAGTTCGCCTCTTACCAGGAAGTATCCGGGTTCGAATTACTCTCCGGGCATGGGTGTAACTTACCTTTAGATAGTTCTTGTTTGTTGATAGGACATTGAATCCACCTATATGGGGTTGCCCACGGTAAAGTGATTGCTAAAAAAGTGTAAACGTTTAGTATTATATACCTTAATATTACCTTCAAGAACTTTATACCCTCGATTGTCTCTAATCACTTATCACACTAATTATACCATAAATAACAGCACAGGCTAAATCTTCTTGAAATATATTTTGTGTAAATTATTTTACATAAAAGTTAGTGCAAAATAATTTTTATTTTATAATCAAAGTGAAATAGCTGTATAAGCAGAACAAGAAATTTACTAACCTGACTGAACCACCTGAGCCTCCACCCTGCAATAAAAACATACATATATTACAAATTAAAAAGTTATTCTAAATTAACAAATTATTATAAATTATCAAAGATTTGTCAATTTATATCAAATATGCTTCTAAAAAATAATAATGTCCAAATAAAATAGATCTGCAAGCTTCGATTAACCTGCTAAGAATAATAAAATAATTTATAAAAAACAATTGGAAAAAGAAAAAAGAAACACTTACCAAAACTACTAATTTAATAAAACTCCCTTTGAAGCTATATAATCTTGTTTCCCCCTAATTTGTTGATAATATGTATCGCATAACTCAGGGCTGTCCAACTGCAAAGAGCCCACGGGCCAGAATTCCGGTCACTGATCACCTGGCGGGCAGCAGTTTGAAAAAGCTGAACGATAACCTTTTATACAATAACAATTAATAGTTGAATTCATGAATTATAAAACAATGGAACAGAAGGATTATAAAACAATTTGCTTACCTTTTAATGGAAATACAGAGACCGATCAGCCTGAATAAGTTGACGGGCCGCACAATATGTGTCGGGGGGCAGCCAGTTGGACAGCCCTGGTATAACTAAGGCAATATTTTGAAATTAAATTTTCAAAATTTTTATAAACGGCTATCATATAGAATACTTCTGCCCTTACCAACAGGGTCTGTATATTTATCTGCCCCTGCTTACTACCGTTTCCTAAATGCCGAATTAGACAGTTTCATTAACCATTAATTATCAACATATTCAAGTGTTCCATAATTCTTGCAGTATTCCATATTACCCCGATTCGTTCTGCTTTATCAAATTTTTTATTGCTTTTTTTAATTATCTATATCTTAACCGAACTAACTATAAATTTGTTATTCAATCTGACTAATACACTTGGAGCACTAAGTAAGTAAATAAATAAATAAATATGACAAATATATATTTTGATGTCGAATGATATTTATGATGAAAAATATCATTAAATTTTAATATTTATTTTGTGTAAATTATAAGCATAGAATTTTAAAACTTTGCTTAGATTGCTACAAATGGTTTTATTTTATATTATCTATTTATTATCGTTGATAAACAGCTTATGAACGTTACAGACAGTACTGATTTGGGAATTTTTTTTCTCATTTCACACAACAAGCTCTAAACATTATGTATCGTGATTTTGATGAATGAACACCATGATGATTTGAAACAGGGCTGGCACGATGTTTAAACTTAAAACTAAGTACATTCTAAGTACATTTACTCTTTTTTTCTGCTTCAAGAACAAAAACAAATATTACCCTTCCAGTTCCGCTTCCCCATCCACCATTAGTAGCATCCGTCACTTCTGATCTACCAAATCTATTGAAATATCAAATAATAATGCACGTTATTAACTAATAAAATATAGATTTCTTAGAATTATATGTCTAGTAACAACACTTGATGAATGCTGGAATATGAAAACATCCACGCAAGTAACAGTATTTTTTTCTACTATTAGAAAGAATACAATAGTTATAAAACTTGAGTCTACATGAACTACTCCATGCTTACTTGAAGCATGAACTACTCCATGCTTACATGTATAAAAATTTTCCAAAATTTTCCTGTTTATATATATATATATATATATATATAAGTGGTATTTTTTCCCGTCCTCTCATTGCTGCAACGCGACATAGTTATATACATATATTTAAGTAAAAGAAAATCTTACTTCGATATTGCATATCTAAGACGGATTGTTCGAAGCATTTTATTTTATAAGTTCCAAAAACTCAGCACTAAAACTAAAATTGTGTTTAAAAATTTAAACTCTAGTTTGTATATGTACTTACTTCTTTGTTTTTATAATTAATAAAGTTATCAGTCATGCTTATGATAGTTCAATACTCTTGAAAATATACTTTATATCAAAGATAAACAACGTGCTACTATCAAAGACAAAATGAGTGCAAAAAACTTAATAATTTTTTATCTAATATTTAAAGCTAGCAGCAATCTGAAAAAATATTAACCCAACAGCTCAATTCGCTATCTCTACTAAATATAGGAGGCGTTGTTGTATGAGACGAATACCTGCGATTTCTATATGAACAGTCATTCATTTACTCTAGAGACGTCTTTAGTGTGTAGCATTGTAACGCTCCTTCTTTATTGTGGCTTATTAAATTTAAAAAAGAAAAATGTTTGATATTCTTTCTTATGCAAAAGAAAACAAAATGGTACCTCTTTTTTTAGAGAAGAAACATCCAAAACACATCGGAAAAATATTAGTGAATAAACAGAAGAAAATATGAATATTCTTTTTGGAGTTAAAACCTAATGCCTGATAAATAGTTTTACTAAATTTAATGATCTAACATGAAAGGCCTATTTAAACTTTATATTCCATAGTTTTAAGAATCATATTACTTCAAACATTAAAATGAACAAAAAGTAGGAAATAAAGCATTTTATATAATTTTTTTGACAACAATTTATATCAAAAAATTTAAAGTTTCAATAAAAATCATTATTTAGAAACTAAAAAACGTAAAATAAAGAATGCTTTCAAAACAAAACAAAACAAAAAACAATTCTTTTTTGACGCCATTTTTTAGTGCAACGAAAATGCGTCTTTGGGATTTGCTAATAACAAAACAAGATGCAATTTTATTTTTTCAGGAGCGTATTATTTTATTGAAAAAAAGAAAATGTACCAATTCCCATGACATGAAACTTTATCTTGGTTAACGTACGTTTTGAAAATGCTATTTCATTTGGAATCTTATTTCAGAGTTCATATGGCGATATGATTGCTTTGAATCTATGCTGAAATCTATATCGACCCATTTCCCACCGAAATCCGATTGACTACTTTGATTCTAAATAAAGTGTTTTATTTTATGATTTGTCGCAAAAATTTTAAATGTAGATTGGCGGCACTTAAAAACCGGTGGCGTTAATACGTAAGTACCGAATTTTTATTCCATACTTTTCTGAATCATATTACTCCAAACATTAAAATATACGCGAAGTATACATAAACACATAATGTTATACCATTTAATTTTTCAAAAAAGGTACTTTGGCAACTCTTTTTATTAAAAAATTATAAACTAAAAAACGTAAAATAAAGAATTATTAGGATAAAAAACGATTTTAAAGATTCTTCATATTGAAATGAAAACTTTCATATTGTTTCTTTTTCTTAATTCTTATAGTTCTTAATCAGACATAAAAAAAACATTCTGTAGAGAACTATCATCAAATTAAAAAAAATATTTACAAGCGTTTTTTTTTATTATAAAAATCATAACACTCACCTGTTCTATAAATCCGCAGAATTCCAAATAATATATGCATAGTAATAAATAAAATGTATGCATATATGCATAAATTTTATTTTAAATAATATATGCATAGATTATCCCTTCATTACTTTTAGATAACTTACCATACATCAAAATTTTATAATTTTAAGATCTCGATATGAATTTGAAAATGTAGCTTAAAAACAGAATAGCTGAATTCTAGTTGAAATTATTCTTTCAAAACAAAAGAATACTTACCAAGAAAACGATAAAAATTTACTAATAATCAGCACAAATGAAACTATTTCAAGTAGTTCAGATGATTCTTTATTGTTGTTTTCCGAATTATATAGATACAGAAATATATACTATTCTATAACTATTACAGTTCTGTACGTTCTGAATTCACTTTATTCATTGGAATGACGGCAGCAATGTTGACTTCACTTTAATTTGTAATGAATTGAAGACAGAAAAAATTATTTTACCGTAATACACACATAATATACACATAATGCACACATAATATCTGTAACAGCAAGTGATCATGAAATTGTAAGTTATGTTGCTGGTAATAGAATAGTAAAAATTATTGAGAAATTGTTCTTCAAATGCTTGGCGTGTTTTTCGCCAATGTTTCGCATGTTCTGGTAAGTTTTTTCAAGTTCTTCTACCTTTTCCTTATGGAAATTTTGCTTCTTATTTGCTGCTAAGAAAATGGCTTCCGTCATTGCCAAAGGTTATGAGGGAACTAATGCCCGATATTTTCAGGCTCCCGCTAGAGGGCGTACTCGAGCGTTGCGATCGCGAATAGGTCTGTTGAAAATTTGAATACATATTTTGAAATATGAAATAACAAGTAGGCTTTATAAGTATTTCTTTATATCTGTAAAACTATTTAGATTAGTAAAAAATTATACATAATTATTGTTTTTAAAAAATGTATTTATAAATGTTTCCATTTCTTTATTTAACGTAATAATAATAAAAAAAAACTTTGAATGGTAAAATATTCACCATCTATCCTCAAAAAATAAGCAAACCCTACCGGAAGACTTGAGGTCCTCTTCTGACTTCATAGCCTTCACGTGACTATTTCTTTTTTTGTTGTTTGTTTGTATAAACTTGGAATACTCAGTTATTCTGAGTATAACTTTTGTGTCATATTTTCACGAAAAAAAAGCATTCTTCATATTTTAAAATACCAGATGAAGATATGAAAAAAAGTACTTTGGGAAATTATCCTGTAATGATACGCAATTACCTGACTGTTGAGATATCGATTTACGCAATTTAGTTTACACCAGCAGAAATTCTTTCAGATGAATCTTCTACAGAAAGTTGAAACAACCTCTACAAATACTGCCCCCTACCGTGTAGTACATGAAACACGGTAGGGAATAAGTTGAGTACACATTTATATATTAATAGGAGGTAGCAGGCTCCACTATTCACAAACAAGAAGAAAACTAAAGTAATGAGAATAAATCAAAGGAAAAATGACAAAATTAATATCGAAAATCACGAAATAGATGACATAGAGTCATTCAGCTATTTAGGTTCTATTGTAGATAAAAAAAAAAGGAGGAAGTAGTGAAGATATTAGACAGAGAATAATCAAAGCAAGAACATGTTTTAAGGGATTACATAAATTTTGGAGATATTCAAATATTGAAATAAAGACAAAAATAGTTGTTCACAAAGCTATTGTTAGAGCAGTACTATTATATGGCGCAGAAACCTGGAAACAAACTAAGATTGAAATACAAAAATTAGAAACCTTTCAAAACAAATGTTTAAGAATTATTTTTAAAATTTTCTGGTCTTACAAAGTATCAAGTCAAAATCTAATAAAGAAAGCTAAAATAAAAACAATAGAAGATGAAATTAAAAAACGAAGATGGAGCTGGCTCGGACATATCTTTAGAATGCCCAAAGAAAAAATTACATCTGTTGTGCTCACATGGGCCGCTGATGGTAAAAGAACAAGAGGAAGACCCAGACTTACCATCCAGCGCATGTTTTTGGGCGAATTAAAAGAATGTAGAATATCTGGCTGGGAGGAAGCAAGATCTATTGCTAGAGGCAGGAGGCGTTGGAGGGATATGCTAGAGGCCTTAAGTACCCAAAGGCACGTAGAGGATAAGTAAATAAGTAAGCAGGCTCCACTGCCTGCTCGCAAGGCCCCCGTAATTGTCTCTTATTCATCATTGTTTTTTCTTCAACGTCAATGTTTTCCATGAAAACACAGAATATTTTATTTTAAAAATATACAATTATTGCAGCTTTATGTCAGAACATTTTATTTATATATTAATTACACGAAATGGACGATTATCTTGATTAGAAAAATAATCATTTGTGTGCTTAAGAAAACATTATACCTAAAGAATACAGATTTTGTGACTCAATAGGAAGAAATAAATGCCAAATATTTGGATATTTATGTCAGTGATGCAGGAAGAGCTTGATGGTCTGATTTTTGCCATAACTCCCAAAACTTTTGAAAACTGACGCCCATAGAAACACTAAGTACAAAATTATGCACTGAAATTATGCATTTTATTTAACATGAAAATTGTTTTTCAAAACCACACCAATGAGCAGACGACTATTTTACGCTATTAAATTGAACATTCATCACATTTCGAGATAGCAACGAATTATAGGGCGTTGTTGCATGAGAGGATACCTGCGATTTCTATATGAACAGTCATTCAGTTACTCTGGAGACGTCTTTAAAGTAGCGTGTGTGATTGTAATGTTCCTTTTTTATTGTGGCTTATTAATTTTGAAAAAGAAAAATGTTTGATATTCTTTCTTATGCAAGCGAAAATAAAATTTTTTAGACAAGGAACATCCGAAACACGGAAAAATAATTGTAAATAGGCAGAACAAAAAATATGTATCTTCTTATTCGAGTTAAAACCTAATGCCAGCGAAATAATTTTACTAAATTTAATGATATAACATGAAAGGCCCATTTAAACTTTACATTCCATAGTTTTATGAATTATATTACTTCAAACGTTAAAATATGCTAAAAGTATACATAAGTCTATAATTTTATGAAATTTAATTTTGCGAAAAACGTTTTTTTGCAACAATTGTTATCAAAAAATTTTAAGTCTCAATAAAAATCACTATTTATAAACTAAAAAACCATTCTAAAAATTACTCAAATTATAATAAAAAAACTTTCAGATTTTCTTTAATTCTTAATCGGACGTAGAAAACCATTCTATTGAGAAATATCATCAAATTAGAAAAAAGATTATTTACAAGTAAATTTTTTATTATAAAATTCATAACTTTTACCTGATTTATAAATCCGGAGAATTCCAAAATGATTGTTCTTCGTTTGAAAGCTTTATTCTGAAATAATATATACATAAATCATCCCTTCATTACCTTAAGATGACATACCATACAATAAAATTTTATAATTACAAGATCTCGATATGAATTTCAATATGTAACTTAAAAACAGAATGAATTTTATGCTGAGCTGAATTCTAGTTGAAATTTATCATTCAAAATTAAAAAATACTTACCAAGAAAACGATAAAAATTTATTAATAATCAACACAAATGATACTATTTCTCAAGTAATTCGAATGATTCTTTATTGTTGTTTTTCGAATTATATAGGTACAGAAATATATGATATTCTATAAAAAAGGAGAACATGCTATAACTATTACAGTGCTGCACGTTTTGAAATCAGATTTATTCATCGGAATGAAGTAAGCAATGTTGACTTCACTTCAATTTGCAATGAATTGAAGACAACAAAAAAAATTATTTTACCGTAATACACACATACGTAACAGCATGCGATCACGAAATCGGAAGTTATGTTGGTGATATTGTTGTTGTTGATATTGAGAAATTGTTCTTCAAATGTTGAGCGTGCTCTGTTTCAGAAAGATTTACCAATGTTCTGGATTGTTTTTTCAAGTTTTTTCAGCCTTTCCCTTAAAGAAATTTTGCTTTTTACTTGCTGCTGAAAAATGGCATCCTACTCTTCTAATGATTCTGATAGAACTAAATGAAAATTTAATAAATAAAAGCCTGAAAATAACCTATCCGCTACAGGGCGTACTTGAGGGCTGCGATCGCGATCAAAACTATAACTTTCTTTAGAATCGAAATTATATATATATTTTTGAATGCTAACATACGAAACAGAATAGCTATTACATACTTTAAATTTCAGGCAAATATGTTGATTTGGCGAAAATCTCTTTTTGTGAACACACGTTTTAATTTTTCATTATATAATTCTGTGAATTTTTTTAATAATGTTAATGTGAAATTTCTTATAATGTTAGAGTTTTGAAAAGTGTAAATTAATTAATTTTATAATGCTTTCTGCAAAATATATATATTTTTTCTTTAATATAAATCAATATCGAACGATATATCTATTGCTTTTTTTCATTGTATATTTGATTTTGATGACATTGTATATAAGATTTTAGTTAAAATCGCAGGTAACCATATTACTGACCTAGTAAAAAAATATTTCCATATTCAGTTTCGAAGAGCTGTTAGACTCGTGTAAAAAACGTAGGTTTAATGCTCAAAATTACCCTTATTTTCAAATATTATTTCACAAATTTTTTAATTTTACCTTATATTTATAGTTTTAGGACCCCTGCTTAACAAAAATGAAATTGAATTTTTAAAAGGCTGTTTCAAACAAAATTGTGCCAAACCTAATTGGATATCATAAAATTGAAGCAGAGAAAAATTTTCAAATGCCTTGTGTTGTAGAATAGTGTGTATAATGTTATAGTGTAAGCAACATTACTACTATCATAGTAATTCTAATAATTTTTAATTATCAAACAAAATAAACTCTCTGATATTTTTAAACAATTCTAAAATAGTTCAATATATCTCTAAAATAGTTTTCGTAAATCTATAAATATGTGCCAAAATTTTACAAAAGTCCTCTTTATGTCAAATAATGTTGCAGATGAATAGTCGTTGTTGTATCTCAAGACTTCAGAGGGCAATTTGTTCGAGGTTCCATAATTAATTCAATTGGTTTTGGTGACAGAAGACCAAACGAGTTTCTAAACTGTAACGGTACCTGAAAAATGAATGATTTGAATAAATCCCACATACATGGAAGAAAGTTATTTCATAAATAAAAACCTAATCTAATAAGTAATAATATAAAATTATTTTCTATAAAAGAGAAGCAACTACAAATTCTTAATACAACATGAAATTTCTGTGTTTAATAATATACTATTTCGATTGAAACGCCGTTTTCTAAAAATGTATGCTTTCTTCAACAGTAGCATGAATCCAATGTGTAATTTGCCACTTTTTTTAATATATCAGTTTCTGCTAACAATAATTTATGATCAGAAAAATATATATCTTAGGAGTCGCAAATTAATATTAATGTGAGAAGAAAATTATTTTGAACTATGAGGATTCATTTAGGAAGGCGGAATGAAACAAAACAAAAACGATTTGGTTTTTTAAAGAAATTTGTAACTTTCTTCCGCCAATCTAACAGCCCTTTTTTTTATTCCATCTTTTTCAATATTGGTTCGTAGCATTTTGATAACGCTTTATGCTTTTCCCCGTTTAAAAGAAATTAATTCGCAGCCTGTAATGCGTATATTTTTTTATTTCGTTTTTGACTAGGATTATAACGATACATAGTTAGGGTGGTAATTTCGGAACACCCTGCAAATGTATAGACAAAGAACTTTTTTTCTTTCATTCAGGGCAGCTCTCAGATAGATATTGGTTTTGTGAATTCGATGCTGCTAAGTTGTATTCCATCCTTTTTCCTATTTTCAAGTCTAAAGGTCTGGTTTCTTAGGACAAGCGCCTTATCTGGACGTCAGCGGGACGTCAACGTCCCGTTGACGCAAACAAAATACTGGTTTGTTAGCTTAAGGCCTGGTTTCTTAGAACTAGCGCCTTATCTGGGTGTCAGCGGAAAGTTGGCGTAGAGCTGACTCCAAAAAAATACTTTTTTGTTAGCTCAGCGTGAACAGTCGGTCAAACGCAGACATTATCTCTCATTGCGCATGCGTTAATAACGTAAACAAATATTTATTTTGAATTTGTATTGATTTTGTTATTGTCGACCAGTGTTTTAGAGAACAAATAATGACTTTGTCCAAGAAAAAACACATTATAGCTGAGCTAAATGAAGAGTGCTATGTTTAATGAAGAAGCTATGTTTAATGTCAAAATCAAAATCTTGGCTGATTTCAATGTGCTGTTGGATGTTGTCCGC
>NC_092211.1:83487979-83491898 GCF_043381705.1 Parasteatoda tepidariorum
CGTTTCTTAGTTTCTAAATAATGATTTTTATTGAAACTTGAAATTTTTTGATAAAAATTGTTGTCAAAAAACGTTGTTTACAAAATTAAATTTCATAAAATTATGAGGCTTATGTATACTTTTTGTTCATTTTAATTTTTGAACTAATATGATTCTTAAAACTATAGAATGTAAAGTTTAAATGGGCCTTTCATGTTATATCATTAAATTTAGTAATACTATTTCTCGGGCATTAGGTTTTAACTCTTATAAGAATATACATATTTTTTTCTGTTTATGTGCAAATATTTTTCCGATGTGTTTTGGATGTTCCTTCTCTAAAAAAAAGAGATACCATTTTGTTTTCGTTTGCATAAGAAAGGATATTAAACATTTTTCTTTTTTAAATTTAATTAGCCACGATAAAGAAGGAAAGTTGCAATGTTACACGCTACATTAAAGACGTCTCCAGAGTAACTGAATAACGGTTCATATAGAAATCGCAGGTATGCGTCTCATACAACAACGCCCCCTATAGTTCGTTGCGATCGCGAATAGTGGAAGTACTCTTTCAAAGCCCGTGTCTTTTAAGTGGAATAAAGTCAAAAATGCGAAGCATTCCAAAAATTTTCCAAACACATTTGTTCAAATCTTGTCCAATGTATCACTAAAAATATTTAAAAAATAATTAGCTAGCAAGAACATGAATAAAAGTAAAAATATTAAAAAATAACGGGCTAACAAAAGCATGAATAAAATAAAATAAACACATAAAGAGATAAACAATAAAATAAAAGCAGACGATAAAATTAGAAGACCTTTTTAGGACAAGAAAGTTGTTGGTTCTTTTAGAGATTAATTGGTTTTGGAATTTGAGTTTTCATATAATCCGCTACGGGTTTATCTAGTTTGTTTCATAATATTTTATATATCCCGTTATGGGTGAATTTTCATATATCCCGTTATGGGCACTTTTTCTAGTTTGTTTTATAAGATTTAACTATCCCGTTACGGGTAATTTATATTTGTTACTATATTTGTTGTAGTGTGAAATAAATGTTTTTTTAATAAAACAAAGAACTGTTTCTTAATATAGCTTGATGCGTTACACCGCGCTCTACATGAAAAATTACCTCTTCTATTATTAGAATTATCAGATATAAGTACTTATAATAATTCAATAAATTTTATTTTTGAAATAATATATATATTTTTGTTTTCGAAAATCTTATTATTATTAAATAGATGAATGATAATCATTTTATAGTTCTCTTTGGTTAAATGTGAAATATCTTGATTCTTATTTTATTCTGGTCTAATTTCACATATATATTTTATATTTAAAATAAATAATTTTATTTACTTGCTGTATTTTTACTTACTCTTATATAATATCAGAGTTTTTATTCTGAAATTACTGTAAAATAACAGCAACAATTTGTCTATCTGATTAACCATAAAGTCAATGGTTAGGAACATGTCTTATTGTTATGGCTTTGAAACCGTTTATTACTGGAGTAGTAAAAAAAACATGAATACAAAACTACACTGTTTTGTATTCATGCTTTACTACTAGCATAGTTTCTAAATCAAAACTAAAATTTAAATTTGCATTAGAGCCCTGGGGGTGCTGTGTTATTAAGACGGGAATGATAATTTCGTATTCTAATAGTCCAGGATCACCGCTTGAAGAGTGTAGGACACTGGAAATTCTTCGTGCATTGAAGGAATGAAGGAAATATTGTGGTATCAACGCTGGGATTCGAACTTCTGTTCAGCCGGTCATGAGAATCATCGATTACTCTCAGCTACAGTATGTACCCAGCTGCACGAAACTAAATGGCTTCATAAGATGAGCCTAGTTGATGTAGATAGAATACTGGTTATTAAACCGTATTAGGTATAAAAAAAACAGCAATAAACAAGCGATTTTTCTCATACATAAAAGTTTGAATATGTTATTTGACTGTTTTGGTTGAACATGGTAAACTTAAATCTTAAATAAATTATGATTAAAGAAATTGCTATTTAACCAGAAATTTCTAACAGTGTAAGTTGTAGTTCTCATTGATAATATGTGTTATTCTACTTAATCGATCTTTTTTGTATTTTATTATGCAACAAAAAATGAAGAAATTTATTAAAAGTTTAAAATGAATATTTCAAAACGAAAAATTCTTAAATATCGAAATAAAAACTGTATTATTAACATGAAATTAACTTACGTAATATTCTCTATAAATATAGACAAATCAATAAATATAGACAGATCTATAAATATAGACAAATCTATAAATATAGACAAATCTATAAATGTAGACAATAGACAAATGCCATTTGTAAAAATAAACGTTATAAATTGATAAATATATTATAAATTTAAATATGAATGTAACATATAGAGACCTAATTGCGGGAGAACAAATTCTAAAAACTTCAGAAACAACATTGTCAAGGTACTTCATATTTTGAATTGATTCATATTTCAGTTCACCCTGAAATTATAAAATTAGAGTTATCAACAATAAACATACTAGCAAATAGACATCTTTATTAGAAAGTGAGTCGAAGATAAACATTTTCAAATATTTTTCAATTTACTTTATTTAAAATGTAATTAGAAAAATCTTAATTATCTTTATTAGTTCTCTATAGATTATATTCTCACTTGCAAATAATTTGGTCATGGAAAAAGACAAACATTAGTAATTACAGTTGGTCTATTAAATAAGTCGAGCGTCGACAGAATACTCTGATTCTCACTTTTGGTTAAGGGAAAAACTTAAAATTCTAATTCTAGCATTCGTTAATCTAAATTTAGAACTAAAATGACGAATGTGAATAATAAATGTGAGAACGCGCTTCGTTTTGATAGATAATAAATTAAGTAAGAGAATTTAGATAAAGAAAAGATTTAACAAAGCTTTATTTATATATATATATATATATATATGATAAATAAATAAATACAAGAAAACACGAAGAAAGTTAATATTTTTTCCATGCGCAAATCAATTTCGAGCCAATCCGTGTTAAAATTATCTATTAAAATTTTTTTCTTTGATAACTTATATAATTTTTCTATGTGCTAATCCGTGCAAACCCGTGGCTAAAATTATTTGCAAAACACGCAATTTATGTTTCTCTTTTCTATTTTATATTTTTTTCTAAATAAACATCTGTTTTCTAAAACTTTTTATGGTCAATTTTTAAAATTATCCAGTATGATATTACCTTGCGCGCATCCATTTCGGGCCCATCCTTGGTAACTAACAAATCAATGCACAGAATAACAAATCTCTTCAGCAGTGCAGTAAGAACGACATTTTAAAACCCTCTTGTTACACTCAATTTGCGCTTTTGTTTTCATATTTTGTAATCTGACAATCTTTCGGCGAAAACATTTTTAAATCATTCTTGAAAAATTCCCGTCCATGTAAGTTGATCTGATTTCACTACTCGCTTTATAGTCCGTTTCTATACTGTTTTTTCTTTTTCTTTTATTTTATTTTCTGTTTTTACATGTTATTTTTACTTTTTGTGTTCCATTTTATTTGTTGTAAATTTTATTAAAAAAAATTTTTAGTGCTCCTCCCACTATTGCATTAATATATTGTGCTTTGGCTTTATTGATACAATATCAGAAAACACTATGTCTTGCGGATATAAACGTGTGGGCTGATGAAAAGATTATACTCTTTTTTTCCGGTTTTTCAAATGAAATTTCATCCTTTTTTTTTTTTTAAACTGTTGTTTGTTATTTTTTGACTTATTATTCCCCCCTCCCTTTTTTTTCTTCATATGTCTATTATTTTTCTTTGTTTTATTCTTCATTTTGAACTTATCTTATGAGTGCTGTTTACTTGCAGTTTAAGCGCAATAAATGATACTTATTGATTTTCTTAACTTTCTTAGTGTTTTCTTGTATTTATTTATTTAT